>NC_079973.1:13562420-13717420 GCF_029852145.1 Microplitis mediator | reverse complement strand
AAATTCTCAAAAAGATGTCTTGTTTTGTACGAATTAACCTTACCCTCCCCTTAACTTAAAAGTAACAAAGTTAGAACATTAAAAAATTTAAAATCGTGTTAAGCTAAAAAAGTTACATTGGGCTCCCATACGTGAAAAAGACTGATTTTTTGAAAAATCAATATTTTAGTTTCAAGTTTTAGTCTAAAAAGTAATGTTTTAGTTTCATTAACCAATTTGTTTTTAAAGATCAAAAAATTGCCTCAGCATCGATTGCGTCCGCTAAGTCAAATTTTGGTGCATTAGGGGAAGGTGGCCTAAAGCGGGTATGTTAACGTTAAGAGCCGAGAAAATCTAGTATTTGTATGATAACAATAATGATTCATTTTTTTTTTTGATAGAGGACTTATCGAACTTTAAAATCTATAAGCAATATTGTATAAATTTGTATTAATTTATGATTTATTATTAAAATTAAAAAACACTCCCAAAAACCGCTTTGCCCTAGGGGGGGGGGGGGCTAAAGCGGGTAATCCGTTCGGGCAAAGCGGGTTGGCACTACAATTACGGAAAGTATGCTTATTTTAGATATTTAAATAATAATTTTAGTTTCATTTAATCAGTCTTTAACAACTTAAACGACTAACTTATTAAATACAGCAATACTTCAATAGAAATGACTATTTAATCGGTAACTTGTAATTAAATTTTTTTGTTAATTATATAAATAATAATATTCGTCTAATTATTCAGTCTTTTGCAGATTTTGGTATATTACTGTACAGTACGCACCAGGTATCGGTAAAAAATAATTTTAGACTATTTTAATTAGTCTTTAGCAGTTTTTGCCCTACCCGCTTTGCCCGAGAACACGTTTTTTATCCAAGTGATGCTAAACTCAAATAATTCAAAAAAAACGCTAATATTTTTCCCTCAATTTTAATTTCAATAGGCTCAAAATAATAGAAAATTATCAACGATATAATAAGTGTATTCGTTTTTGAATAATCAGAAAATATATACCTTTAATTTTTTTAAGAAATGATTAATTTTTTTTCAATTGCGTGTAATTAACCCATACCGCTTCATTAATGCTCGTTTGGGACTGAGCAAAACTCGGCAGTACTCGGGTACCCTCGACATATGCATACCTTGTCCCTTGGGTTTCATGCGTAGGCGTACAAGCGCCTACCCGCTGTAGGTGGGGTACCCGCTTTGGGCCACCTTCCCCTAAGTAACACAATACATGCTAAACATCTCAACTGCAAGCGGCAACTTATCGTACTGAATAGCGTGCACTTATATAGGACTTATCCCGCATGAGTAAAAAAAATAATATATAATCTTATTTATACATAGATTAGACCTGATAATCTGAGCCATGAGAATCCAACATTGAATATTTCAATTGCTGCTTACAAAAATTACATCGCAAAAGTGTCTGAATTACTAGGAAACACGCAAAGATCTTCGGAAGAAATTGATGAAATTATCGCATTCGAAATTGACATTTTAAAAGTACATATTTTATATTATTATGTCACAAAAACGTTCCGAAAAAGTTCAAAACAGTGAACTCCCAAATTTGAGACAATTCTGAACTTTGAACTGATCATCTTGGCACTTTCAAATAATTAAGTGAAAAAATTTTCAACGACTTGACCTCGTTGTTATAAAGTTATGATACGAGTAAAAAAACTTTCATAATTGGTTTTAGAGTCTTTCTTTTTTCAATGTTCTTCAAGCCAGCAAAATTCTAAAGTTGATAATTTTTGCTGATTAAGAAATTCTGAATAACGTACTTAAAAAGTAATCAGTTGAATTTTTTTTTACTTTTTTAAAGTTCAAAAATAATTAAATCGTAGTTCGAAATTTTCTCAAAGTTCAAAGTTCACTCTTATGTACCTCTTCGGAACATTTTTGGGATCAATTTTATTTTACTCGGGTATGGATGTGCGAATAATATGTTTAAATCAAATATTACTATTTAATTAAAAATTCAAATTTAATCATTAGAATTATAAGCGAATTTTCGAATTATTCAAATTTTTCCAATAATTCAAAAATTTATGACCACCTCAAAAAACTTTGAATAATTTAAATTTCAAATTAGATATTAATATTCGATTCAACACGAATAACCCATAAGTTCGAATTATTTATACATCCTAAATTATTTAATAACTTTAAACAGTTTTTATTTGTTTATTTTTTTTTTTTTTTTATTCAGTTTGACTCTGGGAGAGAGTTTATAGAACTACCATATGATGAATTTATCAAAAATTATCCATCAACAAATTTGAGAAAACTTCTTAACTATATTACAGTTTATGATAATGAAATACCAAGTCTTTCTAATTCCACGATCATTACAATTAAGGACTTTCCGGATTTTGTTGAGTTGATGAAAAAAACTCCAATACGTGTCCAAGCAAATTACGGTGTATGGAAAATAATCCAAGAAACGATTCCTTACTTAACAGATGAATATCGTGAGCTAAAACGCGAATACTGTTCAACCCAAAATTGCGAACTTGAGATACGCAAGGATTCTTGTGAAGAAATCATCAACCGATATTTACCCCTCGCTCGTGAAGCATTGTACGAAAAAAATTTAGACAATGACATCGATAGGATTATTACAGAGATGACAGTAAATATAAAAGATCAATTTGTGAATTTAATAAATGAATCAACTTGGATAAACAAAAAAATTAAAAATCAGGGAATAGAGCAACTTGAAAACATAACGGTTGTAATTGGTTATGAAGGAAAATATACTAATGAAATTGTTAAATATTATGAAAATTTAGAAATTGACACAAGTAATTATCTTCAGACATTAATAAATTTAGAATTATTCCACCGAAGATCAAATAACAATCGAGATTTTAACGAAATTATTGCACGGAGTCATCCTACAAGTTCTTCTGATCACAATCATCGAGGAGTACTCTGTAATTATATTTGTCATTTATTAATATTTTTAAGCCCTAGCTGTCACAAAGATTCGATAAGACTTCAGCGTCTTTGATCGCGAGTATATTTTGTCGGGGATATTTTGTCTGGGGACCAAAACGCCTATTAACACAGTAAAAAAGGATTCGTCAAAATCAAGACACACCGTGTGTAAAACGAACGTTTTACACTTATTTATATGTTACTTTAACATGTTGTGAGTGTTAAAAAAAGTTACACACGTATCCCTAGCAGATCCGAACTACGGTAAATTACAGCAATTTGCCGTAAATTACCGCAATTTCACCGAAAATCTACGGTAATTTACCGTATGTTACTGCGATTTACCGCAAATTGCGGCACCTTACGGTAATTTACGGTAAATTACCGTAGAGTTTCGACGAAATTACGGTAAACTGCTGTAATTTACGGTAAATTGCTGTAATGTACCGTAATTCGGATCTGCTAGGGTAACATCTAACACCGCAAAATAAGATCATACTACGGGAAAAATAGCGTAAATATACTGGAATAAAAATACGGCATTCTATATTGATGAATGTAGATCAAATTATTAATTTTTTACATTTATTAGAAAAAATCAAAGTAGATCGAAAAATTAAAAAATTATTAAATTGTATAGATTCTAACCTATACCTTTAATGTGAGAAAATCTAAGTTATCTGAATACTTGTAATGATATCAATGTAGATCTACAATTTGAAAGTTCGGTCAACACTGATGAGAACAGATTCTTTACGATTTGAATAATATCCAGCACTACACAATACCAAATCTTAAAGACACGGTACCGAAATGTCAAGTAAAGACAGTTGTTTACAGTCAAATATCCGATTATCAACAGACATTCCAGTGAAAAGCTTTACATTACAGTAAAATACACCAAATTTACCGCAATTATATGGTGAAATACCGCAATTTTACAAAACTTCTACGGTAAAGTACTGCACTGTTACCACAACTGCGGCATTTTTACCGTAAACTACCGTACTTTTACCGCAACATTGCCGCAAATTTACCGCAGCTTCACCGCAAATTTGCCGTAGATTACGGTAATTTACCATAGATTACCGTAATTTACGGTAATTCTGCTAAATGCCGTAAATTACGGCAAATTATGGTAAATTACGGTAAATCACTGTATTTACCGTAATTCGGATCCGCTAGGGATACGTTAAAAATAAAAATTTTCCAAGAATTCTATTGTGATGGTCGAGATTACCCGTACAAAAAACGATGAATCTGCGATAGATTGATGGTAGATCTATCCAAGATCAATGAGAAGTTTACCATCGATCTGTGATAGATCTATGACAGGTCTATGATTAGCTTCTCTGGGGAGACAACTGTATTTGTTTATTTCTAATAAACTGAAAGGATGATGATAGACAATGGTTTTTTATTTAAAAATCTAGAAACACTAATCTCACTCATTTTGTCGCTGTTATGATTTCTGAGATCGGGCGTCTCAAACAATTTTGCAACGAAAAAAAATTTGTCTAGATGTAAATTGGCTGATTCGACGAAGCAAAATTTTATACGCCCTCATGCTTTTGGAACTGATCCATCAGAAAGTTGTATCAGATTCACTGTTGATTTATGTCTCTATAAAACAGGTCAATTATGGGATCGTTATTTGAAATAACCTATTTTTTTATGAAAATTCACCGGAATATTCCATTCAAATTAATTTATACTATCATCATCCATTCAGTTTATTAAAAATAAAAAAATACAGTATAAGCGATGAACAATTGAAAACTTACAAAAAGTATAGTTGGATTAGCGAGACTTTGCGCTTCGGGTTTTATCCCCACCATCAAGGCGCAATGTCTCAGATATTAAATTTATATGGTGGAGGTAAAAACCGAAAATATCTGAAACACAAAGTCTCGCTAATCCAACTATATATGCAGTTTTATAAAACCAGTTCGAATTTTTTTATAAATAATTTTGAAGTTTTCAATAAAAAAAGTGTGATTATTTTTTTGAAAATATATAATTAAAAATATTGAATTATCAGAAAATTTATAAAAATTTTTTTTGTAGCATATTATACTTTCTCTACAAAAAAGAGGCGTCTTGTGTTTCTTTTTAAAATGAAATAGCGATTGAAATATTTTAAATTGAAAATTACTTGGGTTTTATGGATCCAATGTGATCGTCAAGGGGTACTAATTATTAATTTATCATTAACTAATGAACATTTATTTTAAAGCCGTACCAATGAGTATGCTTCGAAGTTCACATTTCAGTGTAAATAATCCAATGTATGTAAACTATGGCCGCATTGGTAAAGCAATTGCAGAGAAATTAGCTGAAAGTATTATCGTCATGGGAAAAAAATTAACGGAAGGCATTAATTTGACTGCAATAAATTATGAAAAAACTCTTTGCTTTCGTCAACAAGTAGAGAATTATACTTCTAACAACGCAAAAAACTCGGTAAAATATCTATTTACAAATAAAATAAATATAATTGATGTTTCTATAATAAATTTAAATTTTATAATGTTTAGTGGAAAGAATGGTTAAGCTCTTCTGAACGAATTAGTGAGCACATCGTTTACAAAGCAACATATCGAGCCTATCAACAATGGACCGCAAAATATGGAATTGAACCCTCACTACCTGAATTACCCTTCTCAAATAATCAATTGTTCTGGATTAATTTAATTACTGGTCCTTATTGTTATCCTCCTTCAGCATTATCAATAGCTATTGATGATAAGTATTCTGTTTACGACTTTTCTATAATGAGAGCTGCAGCAAGTGTTCCAGAATTTCATAAGGATTTTAATTGTCCAGTTGATTATTCATTTATTAAAAAATATGGACCATCATGCACTTTCTTCGAAGCTTAATCACAATTAATATACTTCTTTTTATTTACATAATAAACAAAATTCATTATTAATTAACAATTATACTGAAGCAATAATAAAATAAAAATTTTATTCTGTACTCATTGACTATTTCTTAAGAAGGAAAGAATGTATATATGTATATGTATATGTATATGTATATGTATATGTATATGTATTATCTCTTCTTTAGAAGAAAAAATTATTCCCTCAATATTTGGTTCTTAACCTTTTGTTACTTATAACAGGGCTAAGCTGCTACTCTGGTCGTCCTTACAAAGGGCGCCACTGGAAGTAATAACGGCCTCCCAGAGACGGATCTTAGATCATCAGGGTCGGTGTAAAATTGATTTGTAGGAGAAGGAAGAGAAAGGATAATTTACAATTAATAACTTATTTCACTTTTAACAATTTAAACCTTTATTTATTTAAACCTTTAAACCTTTATTTTATAAACATATACCTTATTACCTTATTGAACCTTATAACTTTATTACCTTATATAAACCTTATAAACTTTATTACCTAACGTCAACTACCTTTGACTATCTTAAAACAATAATTAATAAACTCTTAATTAAGCCACTACCTTTGGCTATGGCACACACTCACTCACACTAAGTCCCCTGGACTATAATACACACACAACTTTTCTTAACTATTTTCCACGCGGTCGACAAGACCCTCTACGTGGCTAAAACCTTATTTTCCCGCGCGGTCCCCTGGACCCTCTACGCGATATAAAACCTTAACTAATTAATTCACGCGGTCCCCTGGACCCTCTACATGATTACGAAACCTTGATAACTATTTCACGCGGTCACCTTGATCCTCTACGTGAGAAAACCTTATTTACTTATTAACAAATTCCATAATTACATTGTTAACACTCATACACTTTACAATATAAAATTCCACTATTTTAATTAAACCATATTCAAATTCCTTATCAATTAATTTACCGTTTACTTAATTACCACATTATTATTTACCAAATTAAAATCACTAATCAATTACTAACAACTAATTTCTTATCAACGTTAAACTTTCTTTTAACAACCATTTTGTTAAGCCGGTTTTAGGATTTATTTTAATTTTCCGCTTAACATTTTATTCACTGACTCTATATCCAATACTCAAACATGAACACATTATACTTCACGACACATTTAACGTTCATATTTTATTAATTGATTTTTACTTAAATTTATTTAACTTAATTATAATTAATTTATCCTATTATTAATGACTAGATGATTTTCACTAGATCGCAATTGCTTTTCCGGCAAATGCTTTACACAACCTGCCTGGAAAATTCCAGAAGAATTTTCCGGCGATGCTTTATACAACCTGCCTGGAAATAACAAAGCTAATTATGTTAAGACCGGTTTTCGATTGAATATTACACGAAAATAGACACGACAATACTTCGCGGACACGACGTATAACTGCGTATTTAATTAATAAATATTCTGGGAATATTCTATAAAATACCTATTACGATTTATGTTGAATTCTTACACCGTCGATTGTCCAGTATTAGTTGTCCTGGTCTGGTTATTGTCCTGGTCCGTGTAATTGTCCTATTCCGTGTAGTTGTCCTGGTGGTTACTTGGTCCTGCCGGCTCAGTGCTTCCTGATAGTAACTTTGGGCCTCTGGATGTTTGCCCGATCCTACTGACTCTGTCCTGAACGTCTGTTCAGTCTGGTCGTTCCGGTCACTACTCATCATTTTCGCTGCTGGCTTCTAGTTTTATTAATTCCGCTCGATTATTTTCGGCAATGATCGGAAAACCCCTCCCTTAATTAATTATGATTGGGCCTAGCGTGAGAGTATTTTCAATGAGCGCGCCCGGCGACAAGTCGAAAAACTTAATCGAACGCTCGTTTGGGGTTGTAGATAGGGTAGATGACCATCAGTGATGAATCACGATTTTGGTCAATAAAATGACCCAATTTACCCCGTTGCATACACGCGTCCACTCGCCTGACGATTTTCGTCGCGCGGCAAGCACTGTGCCGCCCATGCTAAAGGAAATGCGACGTTGCCAAATTATAATGCTATAATGAATTATTTCTTACAGTGACAACAGTAAGTTTGGCAACGTGGTCACAAAAATTGAATCGACGATTTAACTCGCATAATGAGCACTGTACCGCTTTTTCACATTCTTGTTATACATAAATATACTTTTTTTTATATTTAAAATATATTTATCAATTATAATCATAATTAACAAAAATATAGATTTCAAAAAGAGAATTGGTTAAGTATAAAGTCACAAATACCCATACCGTAATTTTTATTGCAATTTTAGTCATAGAGGCGGCGTCATGCTCGTAGCGCGAGTAACGAAAGGTTAACAGCTCGGCTGTTTTTACCACAAGCGCTTAGTCGTCGCGGGGATATCTATCGCGGGGATACCAACTTTCAAAATTCATTTTTCTTATTATCGTAGCTTATAATAAATTATAATAAAAAAAAATAATAATAAACAAAAGAAAATATAATAATGAAGATTCCCGATAAAAAAAGATTTTGTATAATTATATATAAGTCCATATATAATCAGATCTGAAAATTGGCCAGGCCTGATCATATACACTAATGCAAAAAATTAAAGGAGCAGAAAAATTTTATAAATTTTTTAGTGATTTTTGGAAGGCTGTAACTTGGTGAAAAAAAATCGTATCGAAAATTTAAAAAAAGCATTTTATAGCTTGAAATCTCTAGTTTAGGTGTATTTTTTTCAAAATTTTTTAAAAGCTCCGATTATTGCGCAAACATGAGAAATACCGCGAGCCAAAAAATTTCTAAATTCTTTTTTTTTTCCGAAGAGCCCACGGACCGCTGAAAAATTCTTTAAACTAAACGAATGCATTGTTCGTTTAGCAAATTTATTCAGCTTCAATTTGGTTTTTTTTTTAACCTCGTAGGACGATTTGTCGCAGAGATATCAGCCTTCAAACAGAAAATGATCCTTTTGGCTTTGATCTTCGATATTTCAGGTACCAATGATCGCACAGAAAGTTGAAGGGCGGCGTTGAAAACTTGAATAAATTCCCTACAAGACCCTGTCATCATTTTTTGAAAAAAAAAATTTTTTTTATTTTTAACATCCATCAGAAGTAAGTACCAAAAAATGACTTTTTTTGGTTTTTTAGTAAATCAACCGCTACTCTGCAAATATCGATAAAAAAAATAATGTTGCCAGGGACTTTTTTAGCTTAATGTATCCCCAAGACCCCTGTAAATTTTTAAATTGATCTATCGAACCGTTTTTTGGGAATCATCGATCAAAGTTTAGCTAAAGAATTAAAGGAGCAAGTTTTGTTCCTTTAATTGTGTAATCATAATCAAAATAAAAAAAATTTTTTTTTTCGACTTTTCTCAAATTTTTGCGTTGGTAACTCAGCAAATGCAAAGAAATGACAAAAAAAATTAAAAATTTCCAAAAAATGTCAAAAAAAAAATTTAGAACACGAAAAACAAGTTTCAATTTTTTTTTTTTCTTCGATTTTTTTTGAAAGGGAATTTATTCAAGTTTTCAACGCCGCCCTTCAACTTTCTGTGCGATCATTGGTACCTGAAATATCGAAGATCAAAGCCAAAAGGATCATTTTCTGTTTGAAGGCTGATATCTCTGCGACAAATCGTCCTACGAGGTTAAAAAAAAAACCAAATTGAAGCTGAATAAATTTGCTAAACGAACAATGCATTCGTTTAGTTTAAAGAATTTTTCAGCGGTCCGTGGGCTCTTCGGAAAAAAAAAAGAATTTAGAAATTTTTTGGCTCGCGGTATTTCTCATGTTTGCGCAATAATCGGAGCTTTTAAAAAATTTTGAAAAAAATACACCTAAACTAGAGATTTCAAGCTATAAAATGCTTTTTTTAAATTTTCGATACGATTTTTTTTCACCAAGTTACAGCCTTCCAAAAATCACTAAAAAATTTATAAAATTTTTCTGCTCCTTTAATTTTTTGCATTAGTGTATAATCATATATGATTAGATATAATCATGCATGAATGAATATAGTCATTTTTAAAATCTCATTGAAAATATCTGTAAATTATTAATTAAGTGATTTAATTAAGATTTATTGTCTTCATTAATATAAATGTTGGTTAAATTCAAATTACAAAAAAAATTAAAATTACTATCAATAAACTATTAATATAATACGGGGTCACCCGTTCAATTAATGACCCACGTCGATGCTGCTTAACTCTGGTAATCGCTTGATAGTAGTCTGGTCCTCTCGTCTGCTATGCACTTATAATTAAGGAAAATTTATGGCATTTCTTAACCCAAATAATGAAATTGATACATCCTACGTAAATAATGCACCTAATGGATTTGGTTTTGTATATAAATTACAATAGAATTCATTAGATAGTTATAATCAAATCGTTTTATCTGTAAACTTATAAATATCCATATATAAATCGATATCTATTTATACTTTTAAAATGCTGCCGAAACCTTTAAATATTTTTTAAGTAATGGGGATTTAAGTTTGATTGATAGCTGACAAAATAAAAATTAAATGACATTAATATTAAAATTGTCACATTATGTTAAATATATATATTGGACCTCTATACATAATTAGATATTTATAGGTTTCATATCATCAAAGTCTGATCATATCTAATTATATATAGACATATATATAACTACAGATCAGTTTATATCAGTCGTGTCTGATCAGATCTAATTATATATAGACTTATATATAATTAGACCTGATCATATATAGGTTGTAACGTAATATTTTCTTAAAACTCAATTAAACCCAATAATTACTCAAAACTCTTTACTCAACAAATTTACTCCGAAACTCAAAACTCAAATTACTCAAAATCGGGCTACGTTACACTTCGCCCACCAATCACCCCTCTCATCTCCTCCAGATCCTGACGGGCGCCAGCCGACTTTTATTTCCCCGGTATCGGCAACCGGTCTATACGTACACGTAAATTAAAACCTATAAACTATACCCTTTGGAGATGAGAGACATGACCGGTGGTAGCGGCATGTCCTGGTGCGCTCAGTATGCTAGGTTGTGGAGAGAGGGTCGCGGTTCTCTTCATGCGAAAGGAGCCGATTAATAAACTAACATAAAAGACATAAAATAACAAAACAAAACTAAATAAAAATACAATAAAGATAACGCGAGAGCGACGCGGAGGGCCCAAAAGACCCGCGGTCCAATACTCTCGGTCCATCACGCCAATAAATACCTGGGCAAGACATCGGGAACCTCTCGACGACGACGAATCACAAACTTTATACACTACTAGATAAGATATAAAATAAAATATAAATAAATAATGCGGTAATCTACGACAATTAATTACTGCGACAGACTGCTCCAAAAGCACCATACACAGGGCTACAGGCTCCAAAACGACGCAAGTCTAGGGTGGTGGTCGAGGTCCACCATGGCGACTCTCCGACTCACTACCGCTTACTCTAAGACTCCAAACTCGACTACTGGGTCGACTCGTACACGAGCGACGCCAGGTCTCAACTTACGTACTCGCCGGTACTTGCACAACTGTTTCACGATAATCTCCCACTCTAACTCGCTTACTCTACTCCATCTCTTTCAATCCTACATTCTCGCTTCTCCATCCATTCTTACCTTCACAAACATACAAGCCGTGGACTCACGGGCCTTCCCGTGATGTCACTCCCCGTGATATCCGAAGTTAGCGAATTGTTGGCTTCCTCGAGCATCGCAAACAAGGCCTGCCATCCCCCCAATAACCGTACACGTACCCCAGCTAACTTCGGGTACCACCACGAAGGGGCGGCGACATCTCAGTCGCACCTCCGTGATCACCACGTCAACCCCGAGGGCTAAGCCTAGGCCTAGTCGTCATCACTGGTCGGGATGCACGTTATCTTGGCCACTATCCGCGACACAGCTAGACATCCCCCGTTAAATCCACGCTCCATCACACAGACACTCCAAAATATACTCCGTACCGTACACGTACCCTATCACACATTTATCTTACCCTCCACATTTATACTCCATATCATTAACTCATTCTCTACTACCCTCAACTCAACACACACAATCACTTTTTCTCTCACTATCACATAGACTCACACGTACTCCAACCTTCAACTCCATCCCCTCGGCAATGTAACGTCACAAGATCCATATATGATTATACCTAGCCTTCATCATCCAGGTCTGATCAGATCTAATGATATATAGGTTCATATATAATTATATATAATTCCATGTATAACCATGTATAATCATATATAATTCCATATATGATTATATATAATTATATATGATATCATATATAATCATATATACTCATATATAATCAGACAAAATCATTTTTTATCGGGTTTATAATAATCGACGTGATAAATAATAATCCCTCATTAAGAAGTGATTCAAAACGATTTGCAATGTTAAATGCCCATAAGAATGGTGATTTAAAAGTATTCAAAAGCATTATAAAGTATTTAAAATTTTGTTTTTCTAATCGTTTTAAATTGCTTCTTTTAATAAGGGATTATCTTCATAAACATAAATAACGTCATAAACAATAATAGTCGTCGAAAATAATTGTTTCTATTAATTTTTAGATAATTAATTAATAATAGGGGAGATCAGGGTGCGACAGCCCCCTGGAGCCCGGCGGCACCCCTCAAAAATTTGGTAAAATTTTTTTTTTTCATTTTTGGTCAAATCATGATGCCTCTGATGTTTTAAAGATATTTTAGGCTGACCTACGATATATGGGGCATAATGGACCACCTGAAAAAAAATTTGCTACAGAAAAATTACTTTTTTTCTAAACTAAAATGAATTTGAAAAATTTATTAATTAAAGCTCCGTAACAGGGAAAATTTGCCCTGATAGCCAGAGTTTCCGATCAGAAAGTTGGTGTACCTGAGTTGCGACCAACTTGAGGACAAGTTTTCGACAACTTTCAGCTTGTGTAACTGTTGCCGACAACTTGGCTACAAGTTGCTCAGCAACTTGGCGACAATCTACTGCCGCAACCTGTCACCAAGTTTCTGAGCAACTTGTAGCCAAGTTGTCGGCAACAGTTACACGAGCTGAAAGTTGTCGACAAGTTGCTCGGAAAGTTGCTGTCAACTTATGGAAATGCTGACTTTTGCGGCCAACTTGGCGACAGGTTGCGGCAGTAGATTGTCGACAAGTTGCGGGCAACTTGGCTATCAGGGTGAATTTTCCGCGTTCAGATTTCCATGATTACCTATTATGCGCGCCGTCGATAAAAACTATAACTACTCCAGGGTTATCTGGGGTAGAGCGCGACTTGTCATCAGGAATGGTAATTGTAGGGGCTTGTCCGTCAATCCCCCCCTAGTTGTAAGTAGGAATTTCCGGAAGTTGCCGAATCTAGTCGAGTGGGTGCACAGTGATAAGTGTTGATGAGAAAAAATCGAGACCGAAAGACAACCGGACAAACCTCCGAAGGATTGAGACGCTGCACTAACTCAGGTGAAGGAGAGTACGAGTAAATTTGAAATTTTGAGAGACGAGAATAAAGGAGAGCCAAGACCGAGACAAAGGAATCCAACAAGACGAAACGGAGACAAGCCACAGAAAACTACGCATCAGAAATTACTTCGGGTATTAATGAAATTAATTGTTCTAGGTCCAAGCCAGAATATTAATTTAATTCACGTAAATACTTAGTCGTTCGTCGGTTAATCCGCGTCTAGGCCCGTAATAGATTAATTAGTATAAATTTTGTTAAAATTAATTAAAGCCAGACGTTGTCTAAACGGATCCAGGCCCTTCAGCCGAATCCAGGGCGTCGTTCATGATTCCTGGCCATCGCCGGAATTATTGCGTCGTAGAAAATTCTAGGCCTATTGTGCTGAGCACAAGCCAGAAATTTCGTGGTCAAGTCCGCGTTGCCCCGACTAGAAATTATAGTGTGGAATGCCGAAGAATTAGTGAGGGGCAAGTTTGGCTTGCCTAACTTAGGCAAGCCTAATATGCGCCTTATTACATCCGTGTTAGGCAAAGCGAAAATCGGTTTGCCAAATATGAATGGAATTCGGGATATCTATGGCAAGCCGAACTTCGGCAAACCTTCAGTTACCGTTACTTCCTGCAAGTTAGACGTTCCAAAGGTTTCCAGAAGTTGGCTTGCCAAGCTTAAGGGGAACTAGGGACATCGATGGCAGGCAGAACTTCGGTAAACCCTCGGTAAACCTTCGGTTACCGTTACTTCCTGCGACCCACACACAAAAAAAGAAATTCTTGGGTCAAGAAGAAAATCGTTTCCAAAAATAAATTCTTAAATTGAAATATCCTCTTTTCTTGTTTGAAAAAATTTTCTCTTGGTAAAAAAATTTTTTTTTTTTTAATTAGAGTATATAAAGCTCTTCAATAAAGAAATTCACTTTTGATTTAAAAATATAAATTTTTGCTATAAATGTTTTTAGTTTCTCCGAACAAGAAAACAACTCGGTTGGCTCAAGAAAATTTAGCTCTTGGTTTTAGAAGATACCAACTCATTCGGAAAACATCGTTCTCTCGAATGTAGTCGATATCGATTCATTTCGATACATCGAGTTTTTAAACGGAGGCACATTTAACTTACTCCAAGTAAAAATTATTTTATTTAAAGATTTGATAACATTTAGTTCAAAATAAATGTAGACTTTATCTGAAAACAATTAATTTTAGATTAAAAAAATAAAAAACTCATTTTAAAACTAAATTATACATTAACGTAAAATAAAAAATACTTTTATTTTAAAATACAATAATTAAGTTCAATTTTAAATTAATGGTTTTTATTAAAAATTCAATTTTCAGAGTATATACAATTAATCACCAAAATATATTTTGATTCTTTATTACAATAAAAATTTTTTTTTTTGTTACAAAAATAAATGAAAGGTTAGGTTATTTATCCTGGCTTCATCGACAGCATCAACTGCATGATATATACCACACTAAAAAGAAAACAATTTTATATAAATTTAGGATCAGAAATGATAACAAACGTGACTATCTGATACGATTAAAAACAACATAAATGATAATTAACTTACTTTTTTGTGATTGAAACGACACCATTTAACTTAACGTAAATCAGGAAAAAACACCAGATATAATGACTAATAACTACAATAACTCACATTTTTACCGAACACTTCAATTCAAAACAATTAATGTATATGAATTAGTTAATTGTATAATTAATAAACTATTACTATTAGAATATTGGTGTGTAATATATAATTGAACATATACGGCGCCAGCGCTGAACAGACTCGTTTCATTTTTTTGAGATCTTCGGGCGTCTACGTGTATGCACAAAGTAGTGTCCAAAGTAGAGAAGCTGCATAGACCCGAGTACTCCTGTTATCCAAATGCTGCTATGGAAAAAAACCAAGAGCTTGATTTTCTTGACTTGAATTTTTTTTATTTTTGTTTCAAGCAATAGCCACTAGTTGGTTTAAGAAATCTGACTCCTTACGTAGAGAAGTTAAATGTCATAGAATAAAATATTCAATACACATGAATGAAGAAATTCAAAATATTAATTCAAAAAACAATTTACTTTCTTTAAATATTTTTTCTCTTTGAACTAAAATCATAAATTTTTAACTTAAAACTTTAACCCATTTGGGTTGAAAAAATAACTTTTTGAATCAAAATAATCAAAATTAAGAGAAAATTTTCTTCAACCAGGATTTATTCCATTTTCCTAAATATTTTCTTGACTCAAGATAATTCTCTTTGAACCAAGATAACCTTTCGATCAGTGCAGGTGAAAATATTTGGCCGAAAAAAGGCCGAAACAGCTTAATTTGGCCGTTCAATTTACTACAAGAATATTTACTGTGCAAAAAAATCCGTTGATTTGTTTGTGAGTTAAAAAATTCTAAAAAAACAAAATTTTTTTCCTGTGTTATTTAAATGAAAAAATAGAAAAATGGAGCTTGAAGTGCCCTCGCGGATTCGGGGTTACTGTGAAATCACAGTGAAATCACAGTGAAATCAATTTTACCGTAAGTTTACTGTGTATTGATGGTAATTTCATAGTGAATTCACAGTCGTTTTGTGCCATTTCGTCACTCTGGTTATATAGTAATTTTACAGTAATTTTATGGTAGTTCCATAGTGATTTCACTTGTGATTCTTTTGTAGGTTTAGAATAAAATTACCATACTTTCATGATAATTTTACTGTCGATCAGCTATCGATTTATGGTAACCCAATAATGGTAACACTGAGGCTTTATCATGGGTTCACAGTCAGTTTATCGTGATTTCACTACGAATTCACTGTGATTCCATAGTAATCTGATAGTGTTAACTCTGTGACTTTACAATAGTTTCACAGTCAGTTCATAGTAGTTTAACCATGAATTTACCGTGATCCCATGACAACCTAGTAGTATTAGCACTGTGACTCTATGATATTTTCACAGCAAATTATTCGCGTTTTCTCCATGATTTCACTCTACTTTGATAGTGATCTGATACGGTACATCTATCATTAATCCAATTTCAAAATCAAAATTTGAATTTTTAATGTCATTAATCGATAGAAATGGAATTGAAAAAAAAAATAATATCAATTATTTCATAAATGCTCCTATAATTGTTTGTAAGTTTAGCAAATATTTTGGCACATATGTATTTTATTTATTATAAATTTAGCTATTTTAGGAATTTCCGAGCGAAACTTTATCTGTAATTATCTAATCCTACCAAAAACAGATTCTCTGTATAAAATCGCGCCAAGTACACGTTTAAAATTTTTTACAATTAAGAAAAGATTATTTTTACAAAAAAATGAATCAAATCGAAAAAATACCAAGTACCTAATATAATTCGAAATCATGGAAAACATTTTCATAGAATTGAACAAAAAATTGAAAAAAAAAATTTCAATGTACTTGGTGTGCGTTACTAAATTTATTCAAGCAAAATTAATTTCTAGAATTGATTTCGCATATAAATTATTTTATAATAAAATTGAATGATATTCTTTTTTTCCAGTTTATAAGCACACCAAGTACATTGAAATTTTTTTTTTCAATTTTTTGTTCAATTCTATGAAAATGTTTTCCATGATTTCGAATTATATTAGGTACTTGGTATTTTTTCGATTTGATTCATTTTTTTGTAAAAATAATCTTTTCTTAATTGTAAAAAATTTTAAACGTGTACTTGGCGCGATTTTATACAGAGAATCTGTTTTTGGTAGGATTTGTCTTTTTTTTGTCGTGTTGATTGAGAATGATTTTAATCTACACTATTAGAAATCGAGTTATAATTTAAGACACGTGAGCCTATATTGTTTATAGTATTATTTTGTAGAAACAATAAAATTGTTTGTTAACAATTATAGTAATAATTTTGTACTGCTAAATATCATAATCTGATTAATCAATTTTGACAAAACAAAGAGCTGCAGTTATTTAAGGGCAGTTCCCTTTAAAGTTAACGTCAAATATATACGTCAACGTCGGACTTTTTCCCTAATAGCACAGTTTGCTTGAGCAAAAGCTTACTGTACAAAAGTTTCGTTGAATTTTTCGTCAATTTTCAGGCAAATTTTTGCATCAATTTATTGTTAATTTGACTTAAAAAATTGTAAAGTAATTTTTTACCGTAAAATTGTAGACAATTTTATGTATAAATTTGCTTACCTTCTGAAGTGGTATGAATGAACATTACCGACTTTTTTGTGTAGTCAAAATTTACCTCTAAATTGAGGAAAAATTAACCGCAAATTTTTCTTTCCAACTTTTGCTGTCAAATTGTCGGCAAATTTGGACAGCAAATTTCAGGCAATTTCAATGTCAAATTACAGTCAATTTCAAGCTAAAGTGGCTATTAGGGTTACTGTCAGGCAATGACGTTAAGTTGATTAAAAATTTAATTTTAACCCTGAAAGCCACCTGAACCGCAAGTTAATTTCAAGCTACTGCCGTATTCTGAAGCCAACTTAAAAAAGAAAGTATTATCCAGCCAAGCTTGCCAGAAACTTTTTCGTTAAGGTAGCCGAAAATGTTTCACTGCAGAACTTACTGAGTAAGGTGTGGCTATCAGGGTAATTGTTGTCAAAAATGGAAAAGCCTCAAGTTGACGGATATTTCACAAAAATTCAAGGAAGTGGTTACGTCCTCAGTGGCCTCAAGTGCCTCCACCTGTCAATCAATTAGTGAACTTGAAAAACATAAATAGCTTGTATACAAGCTGACGTCAGTAACGAAAATGCCCGAAATTGACAGATATTTGACGAAAAATTCAAGAAAACTTTTATTCTAGTTTTGCTGTCAAATTGTCGGCAAATGCGGACAGCAAACTTTAGTAATTTTAATTGTTAAATTTCCTGAAATTCGCTGCCCAAATTTGTCGACAATTTGACAGCAAAAGTTGAAAATATAAATTTGCGGTTAATTTTTCTTCAATTTAAAGGTACCCTGATAGCCAAGTTGGCCGCAACTTGTCGACAACCTACTGCCGCAACCTGTCGCCAGATTGGCCGCAAGAATTCGCATTTCCATAAGTTGTCGGCAACTTTCCGAGGAACTTGTCGACAACTCTCAGCTCGTGTAACTGTTGCCGACAACTTGTCTACAAGTTGCTCAGAAACTTAGTGACAGGTTGCGGCAGTAGATTGCCGCTAAGTTTTTGAGCAACTTGTAGCCAACATGTAGTCAACAGTTACACGAGCTGAAAGTTGTCGACAACTTGTCGTCAAGTTGGTTGCAACTCAGGTACACCAACTTTCTGATTAGGAACTCTGGCTATCAGGGTAACTTTTTACGAAAAAAAAAGTCGGTAATGTTCATTCTTACCAATTCAGAAGGTAAGCAAATTTATTCATGAAATTGTCTACAATTTCACGGTAAAAACATACTTAAAAATTTTTCCACTCAAATTAACAATAAATTGACAAAATTCGCCTGAAAATTGACGACAACTTTTTTCTAGTTAACTTTTGAAGTGAATTTGCATTTTAGTTCGGGCAGGAAATTTACGTCTAATTCAATAGCAAGTTGCCCACAAATTGACGTAAAAAATGGAAAAATCCAAAGTTGGCGAAAATTTGACGAAAAATTCGAGGAAACTTTTGTAAAGTAAACTGTTGCTAAAGCAAACTGCCCTAATAGCACAGTTTTTATAGGGTATATTTCTATACTAAATCTTACTGACCCTAATAGCACACCCTAATAGCCACTTTAGCTTGAAATTGAAGTACCTTGACATTGAAATTGCCTGAAATTTAGTGCCCGAATTTGCAGACAATTTGACAGCAAAAGTTGGAAAAAAAATTTGCGGTTAATTTTTTACTAGAAAAAAAAATCGGTTTGTCAGTTGACCCTGCGGGCCAGCCCCAAAACTTCCCACTGTTTTCGAGCTCAAACACCTCGAAAACATTATTGTGAATACATTTTCGAGCTCGAAAATACGTTTGTATGCTGTTGATTTAGAAAAAAATAGTTTTTTACTATTTTTTCTCTCACGATATCTCTCAAACGAATAAACCGATTAAGACGGTTGAGGTGGCAATCGAGTCGTTTTATCAAGTTCTAAAGCTGACCAAATTTTGAATTCGATTTATCGAGTCGTTTTTGAGATATTTCATAAAAAATAAAAAAATTTTTTTATTTTAATTCTTTCGACAACGGTTTCTCTTTAACGAATGAACCGATTTGGATGATTGAGGTGGCATTCGACGCGGCTTATAAAGCTCTAGAGCCCAGTCCATTTTGGAATCAATCCATCGAGCACATTAAAAGTTATCCAAAAAAAACATTTTTGAAAAAATTTTATTTTTGGAATATCTCTGAACGAGCCCTACCGATCAAGCTCAATTTTCTTACAGCTTCAAGATATTGACGAGCCGCGTCGTATGACACCTTAAAGTTCCAAATCGGTTCATCCGTTCAAAAGATACAGGTATTTATATACGTACGTACATACATACATACATACACTCGGACATCATCTTGAAATTAGTCAGAATAGCTTCCTAGGACCTCAAAACGTCGACATCTGATGAAAATTCGATTTTCGTAAATCGGACCGAAACAAATAACTTCCTGAATTTTTGAAAATTTACAATTTTCTTAGCGGTAAGTTAAAAAGTCGGTAATGTTCATTCTTACTATTTCAGAAGGTAAGCAAATTCATACATAAAAATGTCTACAATTTGAGGGTAAAAAAATACTTTATAAGTCAAATTAACAATAAATTGATGTCAAACTGCCTGAAAAATTTTGTTTAGTCAGCTTTTGAAGTGAATTTGCATTCTAATTCGGGTAGTAAATTTACGTCAAATTGTATTGCGAGTTGTATAGAAATTGACGTCAAAAACGGAAATGTCCGAAGCCGACGGAAATTCGAGGAGAAATTCAAGGAAACTTTTGTAAGTAATCTTTTGCTAAAGCAAACTGTGCTATTAGGACAAAGGAAAGTGTTGGAGAGCAAGCAGGTTACCTTCAAATTGACAGTAAATATAGTCTGTTAAGTTGAATTCACTTTGACTACAAGTATTACTGTCAGACATTGACGCTAAGTTAATTGAAAGTTTCATTTCAAGTTGACGACAAGTTTTTCTGTCAAATTACATTGAAGCTACTGCCGTATTTTGAAGCCAACTCAAAGGAAAGTATTATATCCAGCTAAGGTTTGCCAGAAACTTTCTCGTTGAGTTAGCCGAAAGTGTTGCTTTGTAGACCTTACTGAGTAATGTGTGGCTATCAGGGTAGGGTTGATGCAAGCTTGATGTAAACTTACCGTTAATTTCAAATGAAACTTTCAATAAGCTTAACCCTAATAGCCACTTTAGCAGTTCGGCAAAAATGTGCCACGGCTTGTCTAGGGGAAATATATACGTTTCCCTAGACAAGCCGTGGCACATTTTCACCGAGCCACTTTAGCTTGAAATTACCTGAAATTTGCTGCCCGAATTCATCGACAATTTAACAGTAAAAGTTGGAAAGAAAAATTTGCGGTTAATTTTTGCTAAATTTAGAGGTAATTTTTTACTAGAAAAAAAAAGTCGCTAATGTTCGTTCTTATCATTTCAGAAGGAAAGCAAATTTATACATGAACATGTCTACAATTTGAGGGAAAAAAAAATCTTAACAATTTTTGAGTGAAATTAACAATAAATTGATGTAAAACTTTGCCTCAAAATTGACGAAAAATTTTTTCTAGTCAGCTTTGGAAGTGAATTTGCATTCTAATTCGGGTAGTAAATTTACGTCATATTGTACAGCAAGTTGTATAGACATTTTATGTATAATTTGCTTACGATCTGAAATGCAAAGAACGAACGTTACCAACAATTATTTTCTATAAAAGATTACCTCTAAATCGAGCAAAAATTAACCGCAAATTTTTCTTTTCAACTTTTACTGTTAAATTATTGGCAAATTCGGGCAGGAAATTTCAATGATGTCAAATTACAGTCAATTTCAAGCTAAAGTGGCTATTAGAGGAGTTAATTTGCAGTTGAGGTGACTATCAGGGTAAATTTCATATCAAACTATAGTAAAAAATATAGACTGGAGCTCCACTGGTGGCGAAAAAATTAATTATTGCTGTAGAAAAATATATATCATTTACTGAATCATGGCATTTCTTATAAGTTTTTATTCTCTGGCAGTGCCCTTTTCGCATGAAAAAAATTGTAAAAATATTAAAAATGGGGGTGCTATAGTATATGCTGGCCTAATTTCATTATTTAAATTAGTTCTCATTACTAAAATGGGTAAAGTTTCATAATTTTATGACGAACAATCAATCATCTTTCGACTGAAAAAGGAATTTTCTAAAAATTTTGTTTTTTAAAAAAGTTTTTAAAAATTGGAGCTAAATACCGTTCGGTCTACGGTATAGAGACACGGCAGGCTCGCGCCATGACACTTCACACATATACATGTGTGTTTAAACGTGTACTTGGCGCGAGACACTACCGTGTCTCCTGATTTAGTTAATTTTATAAAAGCTTAAGACGGTAAAATTCTTCAGAATTATAAAAAAAAATAAATAAATAAAAAAATTGAATAACTTTTTTTTTAAAACTGTACAAATTGAATTTAAACTACTGCAAAAAATAAAGAGAACATCATTTAGATTAATATTTCAATAGTAAATATTTATTATTTATCATAATTTAGAATAAAATATTCTTCAGTTCAGAAAACTTGATGATTTACAAATGAAGGCAAACATTTTTTTTTTTATGAATATCGTATTCTTTTAATTTTATAGTATTTAATAAAATAATTTTTCTTATAACTTAGTCTTGAGTATATATAGTATTGAATAGCATCAAGTAACAGATTAAATATTTAGTTCCGAATGCGTGTGGTGGCCGAGTGGGCTAAAGTACATGACTTAAGCTGCTCTTCAATCGAAGGGTCGGCAGTTCGAGTCCCATCGTACGTTAAAAAAAAATAAAATTCCTTCTTTACCGAGGGTAAAAAATAGCATTTAATTCTCCAGAGGAATTACATGAAGTCATACAATGGGATAATAAATAATTTTTTTAAACAAGAAAAATTATTTATTGAAAAACCAAGATTAGGATTATTGTTGCTATTATAATATTATTATTAATTTTATTATTATTATCTTTGAATCAATAAATATAGGATCTCGATATTGCCCCTAAATCTCGATGAAAACTAAGCAGATCCAGGATTAAATGATTAAGAAATCACAGTAATATTACTGTCAATTCACAGCGATATTATTGTGATTTCACGAAGAATCTATAGTAAGACTGCTGTGAAATCACTGTATGATCACGGTATTATTACTGAGAAAGCATGACTGAAGCACTGCAGATCCAGCATAAACTGATAGTGAAATCACTGTAAATACACAGTGAGACTACTGTCAACTTACAGCTATACTACTGTAAATTGACTGTTATGCTATTGTGATTCTACTATGAATCGATGGTGAAATCATCATAAAATTACCATCGGATGATAATTATCACACAGTAAGCAAATGGCACAAAGTTACAGTGATTTCACTGTCATTTCACTATGGGTTCACTATCTTTCCACTATGATTTCACCGAAATTTCACCATGAATTCGGAGTAATCCCGAGTCCGCGAGGGTGGTACTATAATTTTTATTTTTAGTCATACTTTCGATTTTTGGATACCATAACAAATAAAAAAATTTTTTTTTTTTTTTTTAAACACTCTAAGGACCGTACGTGGCCATACATAGAGCCTATATACTTTTTAAACGATTTTATACATAACTATATAACCAAAATTACACATATCACAATTATTTACATGCAGGATTTTATAGTGCACGAAAAAAAAAGAAATTTTTTTGTTATTACTAATAATAGATTTTCAATTATATTTTCATCTTTCAAAGTGATGTATCCTTTCAATCTCATATAGCACAAGTAAACTTAGTAGTCGCTGTCGGTAGCGTAGCCTAGTCGTTAAAGCGTCGGTCTTTCGTGCGTATGGTCCCGGGTTCGAATCCCACTAAATCGTGTGCAGTCGGTAAATGTTAATAGAGTTTTTTCCCTGAATTAAAAATTTCTACTCGGTTAGAAATTAAATTGATCACAAATTTAATTGATTCCCGCATCATTAAAAAAAAAAAAAAAAAAAAAATACAGAAATTGAAGTCTTTTTTTTTTAATTTTGCCAAGCTTTGGCTTCCAAACTGCTGCCGAATTCGGAAGCTAAGCTTGGAATACTTTAGGTTTAGGATCCTTGCAGCAAGTGTGGCTTCCAAACTGCCGCCGAATTTGGAAGCCAAGTAACGCTGAGTCTCGCAACTGCGTTACATCCCAAACATCGGCCTCGTTTGGATGCCTCGCTTGCCCCAAGTTTGACATTCGGCATGCCTTATTTGGAGCAAACTACCGCCTCACTACAATTTCTAGTCGGGTACATAATTGATCAGCTGATACGCACACACATACGCGCGCACACACACACACGCACACACACACACACATTCACACACACACACACACACATTTGCACACACGCACACATTTGCACACATCCGAATACACACAAGCAAACATTCGCACACACGCACACAAACACCTGCACACCCCCAAACACACACATGCACGCAAACATACACTCGCACACACACACACACACATATTGTTTAGCAGTTTGATATAAATTTATTTAAGTATTAAAACTCCGGACCAGAGTGAATTGGGAGTGAAATAAAATCCGCGTCACTCCGCAATCACTCCGCAAAAAAAAAATCCCTATTCACTCCTCATGCGGAGTGATTTTTTTTAAAACTCCGGAACTCCGAGTGGCGGAGTGAATTCGGATTTCATTTCACTCCGAATTCACTCCGGATTTTTTACAGTGTTTATAACTTTATAATGTTATATATAATTATATAAAATTATATATAACTAAATAAAATTTTATGTAATTTTATTTCCGGGTAGAACGGTTTGATGCTGCAAAAATGCCGAAAATATCCAATAAATATGCTGAATAATTACGGTTTTAATGCGGTTAAAATACCGTATTTTTTCTGTTTTATTACCGTAAATATTCTGAATTTATTTCGTAAATTTTTAGTAGTAATGCGGCAAAAAACTGGCCAAAATAACTTGAGTAATACCGTATTTATGCAGTATTTATACCGTATAATTCCGGTATTATTTCGGTATTTCCAAAACCGCGAGGGGTCGAAAGTCAAAAGTAGTCAGTAACGCATACTTTGAAGTATCGGGTAAATGCGGTATAGAAATTTCTGATGTAAATTTATTGTTGATACGGATAAGTACTAAATGAAAATGGATAAAAGTAAAAGTGATAAGTTAATTAAAAATAAATAAATTAATTAATTTTCTTATTCTAAAATTAATTAATTTATTGAAAAAGTCGCGGCGGGAAAGTCGATGGTCGGACGCCATTTTAATATTATTTAAAATCAGTGTGTGTGGAAATAAGTCCAGGGGACTAGTGTGAGTGTGCGCGTGTATAGATCCAGGGGATCAATTTTAATTAAAAATTATTGTTATAAAATTAAGGTTCGTCAGGTACGACGATTTTAAATTGTTTTGAATAAATGCCATAGATAATTGGCCAGTAGTGATAATAAAGTCGTGTGCGTGTGTGTGATGCCAAAGGTGGTTGGCTTAATTAAGGTCTAGGAAATCGTCAAAGGTAGTTGACGAGAATAAGTTTTAAAAACTTTAAAGGTAATTGACGGTATTAATAAGGTTTATAAATCCCGGGAAAAAATGATTTTGTCTAATTATATATAATCATATATGATTATATATGGAATATATATAATTATATATGGTATTATATATAATTATATATGGTTATATATAGACCTATATATAAGTATATATAGCCTTATATATAATTAGACCTAATTATACCGGGAAAAAAATGATTTTGCCTAATTATATATGATTATATATAGAATATGTATGGTTATATATAGACCTATATATAAGTATATATAGCCTTATATATAATTAGATCTAATTATATCCTGAGACAAAATTATTTTGCCTAATTATATATGATTGTATATGGAATATATATAATAGTATATATAATAGCCCGGGAAAAAATGATTTTGTCTAATTATATATAATCATATATGATTATATATGGAATATATATTATTATATATGGTATTATATATAATTATATATGGTTATATATAGACCTATATATAAGTATATATAGCCTTATATATAATTAGACCTAATTATACCGGGAAAAAAATGATTTTGCCTAATTATATATGATTATATATAGAATATATATGGTTATATACAGACCTATATATAAGTATATATAGCCTTATATATAATTAGATCTAATTATATCCCGGGACAAAATTGTTTTGCCTAATTATGTATGATTGTATATGGAATATATATAATAGTATATATACTAGTATATACCTATATACAGTTATACATAGGTCTATATATGATTAGATCTGATTAGACCTGAACTATATAGACCCATATATAGTAATTTTTATTATATTTTAGATCTTTAGATCTATATATAATCAAATATTAATTAATTATTTATATATATATATATATAAGTTAATATTTTATTTATAGAATATATTTAATTTCTTTAATATATTAGTAAAAATGAATCTAGTAATTTACGTTTGTAAGTACTAATAGTCTAATGACATGATTATATTATCTATCTATAAATACATAATAAAATGTTATATAACAAAAATAAATATATGTAGTAGCACAGTCGTTAATTATACTCCGTATTTATATTTTGAGGGAAATATAATTTGTTATGAATAATTGCAAACGTATAATTAAAAAATAAACTTCCCTCTGAATACTTCAATATTAATCGCACATGAACATATATGTTTTTTCACCCGGGTACGTAATTGTATATAAATTACACATAATCATATATATGATTAAACCCGCCTAATTTTCGGATCTAATTATATATAAAATATGATATATATATATATGTATTATACATAATCATATCTAATTATATATGAGTATATATAACTTATATATGATTATATATAATTAGACCTGGCCAATTTTCAGATCTAATTATATATAACGTATTATAAAAGGTTTGTCAAAGGTAATTGACGTAGATAAATAAAGGTATAAAAAGGCTAAATAAAAAGTGTATTAAAATTATTATAAATTATCCTTCCTCTCCTCTCTCTTACAATTAATTAATTTACACCGACCCTGATGATCTAAGATCCGGCTCTGGGAGGCCGTTATCACTTCCAGTGGCGCCCTTGATAAAGGACGACCAGAGTAGCAGCATAGCCCTGTTATAGCTATTTTAGGTCAATATTTTATATTGTGGTTAAAATAAAAAAAATGCAAATTTCAATGAAACTGGTTATTAGTTAAAGGACCAAATTTATTTGACTATACTATATTCCGTTCAATTTGATCTATAACTTATTGAGCCACACCGTCCATCGTACGGTAATACACCATTTAAATATAGTGGAAACCTAAACATGCAAATAATGGTGCAAATCACACAGCTCGTCTGCGAGGAGAATCTTACAACATTGGTTAAAAAGTTAGTTTTTTTTTACCTAATAATGATTTATATTTTTTTAAATACGTTCTATGAACACTTGGACTTGTCCTGTTGCACGCCACATATTATATCTGTGAGGAAAGACTCCAACCCAGATAGCAAAATGGCGTCTTGATGAGTTCTGATTGAATGTTATTTATGATTTGAACGTCTCATCAACATCTTAAAGAAGTCTTTAAGAAGTTCTCAAGATGTCGAATGAGCCACCTAGCGAACTTAGTAAGACGTCTTTAAAAAGAGTTCGCGAAGAGTTTTTTTTTCTGACTTCGCAAATAAGACTGTAGTATATGAATTTACCATGACGTCTTTAAGGAGCTCCTAATTTTGATATCATAAAAAAGTTTAAAAAAGAATACATTTAGTCGTCACAAAACTGACATCTTATTTATGGAGTCTTCAAGAACTCTCAATTAAGAGTTCTTGAAAATGACACCTTCAAGAAGTCATTATAAGACTTCTTGAAGACGCCTTCAAAAAGACGTCGTAAAGCAGTCATTCCGACTTGGATGCTGTCTGGGAAGCGTTGATTAGAAATACATTTTTTTTAAAATAAATCTAAATGCTTTATATTGGTCTGTTTATGCTTGGAGAACGCCAGAAGACGACCTCTTGCATGTCACACAGCTTGCTTGCAAGGAGATCTTCTAAACATTTTTCAAAAGATTAATCTTTAATCTAAAAATGCTTCATTTTTGTCATTTTATAACTGGAAACGCTAAAAGACGACCTGGCGCCTGATATGTACCGGTTCTGCTTGCTCTCTAAATCTGAAACAGTGACTTTTCACTGTTTCACAGTTATAAGTCTACCAAGTGGTATACTTATAACTGTAAAACAGTGTATATACACTACTTTTCAGTGGTTTTTACTGTTTCAGATTTAGAGAGTGTTTTCCGGGCATTCGATGCTCTTTGCTAACCTTATTTGGATTTATATCTTCTTTTCAAGCTTTTATTCTTTTTTAAGCTTTTTAAGTCATGGTAATACTATTTCAAATCCATCAATATCAGGTAAGTTATATCTAAGCTGTTTAAGTTAACTTAAGTTCAATCTAATCCAAATATTTTGACTCGGGTTTCAAAATAACAACGTGTTCGTTTTTGGGTATGTTTTGTGCACTCAGTATATGAGTAAGCTGAATCAATATTAGAAATTTATACATGTAACTAAATATAATAACCAATTTTATTATACATCATGTCGAATTTTCGTGAGCGTGTGCGCTCTAAATTTCAATCTCTACTCAACGCGGCTAGAGAAGTATTCACGCATAAGTATAAAAAATTATAAACACAGAAATGATGCTTAGTTGAAAAATGTGATATTAAATTAGATTCCATTCTTTTTCTCCTATTTGTGATAAGGTTTTCATTTTTTCGACATCTAAATAACAGCCATTATCAAAAATAGTAATTTTATTCATACGCAATGAGTAATCGAATACTGGTTTAAATATAGTGGAAACCTAAACATGCAAACCTCTCAATAAGACAATTTATAGATAAATTGAGAAAAATATAGATAGCCCGAACTGGGAATCGAACCCAGACCAATTCGGTATCGCGCCGAGTGCTCTACCAGTTGAGCTATCGAATACTCATTAATCCTTCATTAAATAAAATTAAATGGGTAGTGAAAAGTTGGTACATTACTCATTACAGTTAAAAATTATAATGTAGATTATTGAAATACCCATTGAAATTAAAAAATGAGTAATGTAAAGATGATACATTACTTATTAAAAATAATTTAATGAGAATTAATTTTTGTTCCATTAAGAAAAAAATAATGAGCAATGGAAACTGATGTCATTACTCATTATTATAGTAATGAGTAATGAAAGGCCAATGCATCAACTAAAGTAATGCATTTTTTGCAACTATGTATGATTTTATAATTTACAACATATAAATCTGTAATATTTTTTTTTATGCTAACTTATGAGTATTGCTTATAATATTTACACCCTGTGAAAAGTGAATTATACACTGTGAAAAATTTCCAATAAATTTTACTACGGATGCATAATAACACCGGACTAAAAGAAAACTGATTCAAAATTTACAAGTGTCCCATAGTAAATGTATGCGCAGACTACATGATTGTGGCCTATACGCATACGTTTACTATCGGACACTTGTAAATTTTGTACCAGTTTTCTTATAGTCCGGTGTTACTATGCACCCGTAGTAAAATTTGTTGGGAATTTTTCACAGTATACATGGCCATGCATGACCTATATGGTTCATATATGAAGCATATATGGCCATATATGGAGCATGTTTGGTCATGCATAAAGCATATATGGCCATACATGGGCACACCAATTTTTTCAATACAATCATTCAATAATTAATACAATTTTTCTTTCACAGAAAGAACTCAGCAATATCCCAGAGAATTGCCATTACTATATTGTTTTTTCTGTGTATGATATACATTTCTTAAAATGGAAATCTGTTAAGCTATATTGAATATAATTTCAACCATATACACTGGTCACAGAAATTAAGGGATAGAAAAAAAATCCGAAATTTTTAGATGATTTTCAACATGCTGTAACTCGGTGAAAAATGGTCGTATAAAAAAAACAAAAAAAGCAAATTGTAGCCTCAAGTTTCTAGTTTTCAGATCTGGACCTCAAAATTTTTTATCATGTACGGTTCCGGAGTAATCATAAGAAAACCAACGAAAAAAAAATTTTCAAAATTATTGCTGGTCTTTCAATACCTCTATGGGCAACAATAAATTTTTTCGAATAATCCGATTGTCTGACTTTTCTCGGAAATTTTATGCCCTTTAATTTGGTGGCCTTAAAAAGTCTCTACGACGATTTGGCGCCGAGTTATCATTGATCAAAGCAAAAAAGTCCATTTTGGCTTTGATAATCAATAACTCCGGATGTATTGGTCGTACAGAGAATGGAAGCAGGGTTTTGAAAACTGAAAAACATTTTCTATAAGGCAAAATTAGTGGCATTTGATAGGAAAATTTTTTTTAAAGCGATATTGTTTGGTAAAAAACAGGTCAAAATTCACAAATTTAAGGATATTCGGAAATCTTGCTATAACTTTGGATATAACGGATGAACAAAGGATATCTTCGACTTTTTTTCAACCTCAAAGTGTCCTGAAAAAACCCTGAAAATTTCAAATCGCTGCGATTTTTCTTTCTTAGTGCCCCGAAGCTTTAAATTTATCGATTTTGTCAAAAATCACCATAATTGGTAGTTTCTCGGTTTTTGTTCATTTTTTCGATTAGAAAATGGATTTTTTACCGATAATCTTCATTTCTTCGATCAAAAAGATCGATTATCGAAAAAAATTGAAAAAAAAAAAATTTTGAAAAAAAAAAAAAATTTTTTCAAAATTTGTTTTTTTTCAATTTTTTTCGATAATCGATCTTTTTGATCGAAGAAATGAAGATTATCGGTAAAAAATCCATTTTCTAATCGAAAAAATGAACAAAAACCGAGAAACTACCAATTATGGTGATTTTTGACAAAATCGATAAATTTAAAGCTTCGGGGCACTAAGAAAGAAAAATCGCAGCGATTTGAAATTTTCAGGGTTTTTTCAGGACACTTTGAGGTTGAAAAAAAGTCGAAGATATCCTTTGTTCATCCGTTATATCCAAAGTTATAGCAAGATTTCCGAATATCCTTAAATTTGTGAATTTTGACCTGTTTTTTTACCAAACAATATCGCTTTAAAAAAATTTTTTCTATCAAATGCCACTAATTTTGCCTTATAGAAAATGTTTTCCAGTTTTCAAAACCCTGCTTCCATTTTCTGTACGACCAATACATCCGGAGTTATTGATTATCAAAGCCAAAATGCACTTTTTTGCTTTGATCAATGATTACTCGGCGCCAAATCGTCGTAGAGACTTTTTAAGGCCACCAAATTAAAGGGCATAAAATTTCCGAGAAAAGTCAGACAGTCGGATTATTCAAAAAAATTTATTGTCGCCCATAGAGGTATTGAAAGACCAGCAAAAATTTTGAAAATTTTTTTTTCGTTGGTTTTCTTATGATTACTCCGGAACCGTACATGATAAAAAATTTTGAGGTCCAGATCTGAAAACTAGAAACTTGAAGCTACAATTTGCTTTTTTTATTTTTTTTATACGACCATTTTTCACCGAGTTACAGCATGTTGAAAATCATCTAAAAATTTCGGATTTTTTTTCTATCCCTTAATTTCTGTGACCAGTGTATTTACCCGTGAAAATGAAACATATTTGGTCATGCATGGCCGTATATAGTTCATACAGATTTTTTATATAAGAAATTTGTGCTGACTATTAAAGGATCAAACGAGCCCGCCGAAGGCGGGCGAAGTTCGATCAGAATTATATGACGTCTCGTTCGAGAGGATTACATAACACGTAGTACCGCTGTTTGTACTGCATTATCACCACAACTTCAGAGTATTCAAAAAGAAGGGAGCGCCACTAGTGGCTCTCCATGAACTACGCCCTCCTATCTATGCTCATATTTTTTAGAGAACAAATACGAGGGAAAATAATATAATAATCATGATTATTGATAATATATAACTTAAACAAACGGGTGGGAAAGTAATACAGGGAGGGAGGTAATCCTCTCGAACGAGACGTCATATAATTCTGATCGATCTTCGCCCGCCTTCGGCGGGCTCGTTTGATCCTTTAATTATATGACGTCTCGTTCTCGGGATTACATAACACGTAGATGTTTAGAGTAGACACTTTTTTTTTTTTTTTTTTTTGAAAAAACGGAATATTTTATTATTTTCCACAACTACATGTTTTATTTTCCCAGAAAAACCGTCTTAGCAAAATTATCATCAGTCTCCTGCAAAGGTCGATTATAAAATCTTGCGAAAACTTCCGACGATTTCGACCATCCTGCTGTAGACTTGATCACATTAATATCTAGTCCTTTTCTGTACGCTGACGAGGTCGAGGCGTGTCTCGTACTGTACTCAGTGAAATCTTCACTCACACCACTGGCTGATAGAACAGACTTAATCCACCGACTGATTGTCTGTGATGAAGCCTCCTTGTGTGGTTTTCTCCAAGTTATTAACAGCTTTTCACAGTCTTCTCGAAGCTCCTTCGTTAATTCTATGTACCTCAGCACATGGGTGACGATACAAAGCTGTGGTTTTTCTTTAAATATTGGTAATTGTAGCAATGGTTGTTTAACACCCTTCTTTGAGGTCTTAATGAGATCTTTTATTTCTATTTCTAATCCTGTTTTAGTTTTCTTTATATTTTTTAAACTTATGACTGCTAATGTCTGTAGTCTATGACCAGTTCCTAAGGCTAGTAGAGTCGTTAATTTCTTTGTCAGTTCCGATAGTTTCAATGACTCAACCGGACTCCATTTTTCCAAAAAATCCAACACAATTTTTGGGTCTCAAGTCCTATCATATCTGGCCTTCAACGGCCGTTGTTTAAAAACGCCTTTAAAAAATCTGTTCAATAACACACTATTAGATAGACTCGTTTTGGCAATCAGGGATACGGCAGCTCTGGCGGAGTTTAGTGTGCCATAAGAGGCACCGGCTTCAAATCTTGTAGATAAAAAATCCAACAATTCAGATTCTGAGATTTCGAAAGGATCTAGTCCTTTTTTGTTACAAAATTGCCACCACAATTTTATAGGGTTGGAATACTGTTTTATGGTGTTCTCTGTTAAAGATGACAGCATTATCTCAGCTGTCTGAATTGAGAGACCTTTGCGTGCGAACGCTGTCCTGATAACTTGCCGGCAATCAAAGACATCTTCTGGTATAGTGGGTGGTATTGAGTCCTGCAAGGAGATAGAAGTAAATGTTTATTCGGATTAAAGACAATCGGTTCCTCTATTAATAGAGATTCAAAGATAGGGAACCAAGGTTGAGTCGTCCAGAATGGTATGACTATAATGCCTTCTGCCTTTTCCGCGATGATCTTCTGTAATACCCGGGGTATTAACGCAAAGGGAGGAAAAGCATAAAAATTTCTCTCACTCCATCTTATAGTAAAGGCATCGACATAGGATCCATCTGGATCCTTGTACCACGAACAAAATTCTTCACACTTTGCATTAATCCTCGTGGCAAAAAGGTCAATTGTTGGTTTCCCAAAAGCGTGAACTATATTTTTAAACGCGAAATCTGCAAGCTCCCATTCGGTATCAATATTGCTCAACCTTGATTCTCTATCTGCTTCATCATTCTCCTTAGATGGAATATACGAAGCAAAAATCCACAAATCTCTCGTTTCGCACCATTGCCAAATCTCTTTGGCTAAACTACTTAAATGTGGGTATTGGATACCCCCCATGCGATTGACATAGGAGATCGCTGTAGTATTGTCCATTCTAAGGAGAATTTTACAATGGTAAAGATCAGCAGCAAAAACTTTAAGGGCTAAAAAGACTGCAAGTAATTCCAAGAAATTTATGTGAAATTTTCTTTCTTCAATGGACCAAAAACTATGCGATTGTTTATTATTACATGACGCTCCCCATCCTGACCGCGATGCGTCTGAAAAAATTGTTCTTTCATACTGGTGAGCTCCAAAAATATTCACTGATGAAAGGATGTTTTTCTCCCACCAAGCAAAATCTTCAGTTAGATTTTCCTTGAGCTGCACTTTTCCTTCATAGTCATTTTCATTCTCTACTAAAGCCAAATATTTATCTCTTTCAAAAGCCTTAGTGTACAGCCATCCATATTTAATTGCTGGACAGGCTGCTATTAGATTCCCAATAAATTTTGCTAGGTCTCTAATCTTACATTCTTTTTTCTTACGCATCGTTTTAACTAGTTCAAGGATCTTTAATCTCTTTAATTCTGGTAACTCGAGAGTTAAGCGTTCCGAGTTAATCCAGAAACCCAAGAATTGGCATTTTTTACTCGGAATTAATACGCTTTTTCTTCTATTTATAATGAACCCCAAGGACTCGAGCAATTTAATTGTTTCTACTACATTTTTATTGCATGATAAGAAATCTGGACCGATACACAGAATATCGTCCAGATAGACTACCGACACATACCCACGCTTGCGTAGAAGATTCAAAACAGGTTTTAGAACTTTAGTAAATACAAATGGAGCTGTAGCCAAGCCAAATGGTAGACAAAGAAACTCATATAATTGCGATTGATATCGAAATCTTAGAAATTTTCTGCTAGAAATACAAATAGAGAGTAGAAAATAGGCATCTTCTAAGTCTAAATTTGCCATAAAGTCTCCTTGACAAATTATTTTTGAAACTAATTTTATGTCTTCCATTTTGAAATGGGCTGTCTTAATAAAAGAATTTAAGTTTTTTAAATTTAATATGAACCTTTTGGAACCATCTGGCTTGTCTACCAAAAAGTAAGAAGAGACAAATTGACCTTCAACGTCATCGCATGGTTGAATGGCGCCAAGATTTAATAATTTATCAATGGCATCCTTGCAGTCTTTAAAGCCCTGTGGCGAGCTTATAAAATTTTTTGGTTCATTAAATTGTAAAACTGGTTTATCAAATTCAATCTGGTAACCCAGTATACAATTTAAAACAAAGTTGTTGTCTGTGATCTTTCGCCATTCATTGGCAAAGAACCTCAATCTTCCAGCCTTTGTTGATACCTTTGGTGTCAATGGCGACGATCCGCCTGCGAGCGAGACATCTTCGGCTGGGACTGAGACGACTGTAGATACGACTTCTTCGAAGCACTGGGCCCGGTCGGTTTTGCCTGGTACGCTGATTTTGAGTTCCCCATCCTTGCCCATTGGATCTTGGAGGATGGGGCCTTCCAGTATCCCTGGTTAGCAGTTTTCACAGGGGTCTTCTTCGACTGCTGTTTCGATTTTATTTCCGCTGCCACCTTTACAATAGATTTTGTTGACTTAATTTTTTCAGATAAATCCTCTCCAAACAGGAATTTATCAGGTTTTGATTTTTCTAAAACCTCCTTAATATTTTTTTTCATGCCAGGTAATATAAAAGACCGTCTCGTCATAGCTTCCCTATGGTGAGCTTCTGCTAAGAGTCTTCCGGAGTCAGAGAGATATTGCAAAAGCTGCATTCTGTCGACTCCATCTTCTTTCTCATCAAGCATCATGGAAATCCCCTTGCCAAGGGCCAACATTGCGGATCCAATAACATTCTGAATTTCGCAAGCAAATTTGTCTCGCTTTAAGGCAGCATCCTGCATCGAAGCTGCGACTTCCGGATTCAGAGTCTGAGCTTCTAGTTGACAATTACTAGCACGTGGGTATTTTGCCAATAGTTCACTCTTCAGCTCCTTCTTTAAACCATCACTTATGAAATTAGACCAGCGAGTCGCTATTTCTGGATGTAAGACTCCTACTTGAGGGTCTTCTGCTAAAGGGTCCTCACCCAAAATCTCCACGATCTCTACATCTAATTTTTTATGATCATTTTCGGGATAATTTTCTTTATCATCGTTCCCATCAGGTGTATTTGAGTCTTTAAATGACTGAGCGTCATTTAATTCTCCGGAGTCTTGAGTTGACTTAATAATAGGTGGTATCCCGGTTGTTACAGCTACTGGCGGTAAGTTATCTGTCTGCTCACCACCCGTCGATAAGGAAGTACCCCCGTTATCCGACCCACCGGCCATATTTAATGCTCCTGTAAACAGAAAGCAATTGTACGGTTATGACGCTACCACTCGTGTACGCACTAAACCGATTTTTTACTGAACAATATGTCCCACCACTCGTGTGGGCGCATTGCCATTTTTTGAACATCTGTTCAGAATATTGTAAAACATTACTTAAGCTTACCATATAACTGTGCGTCTTGCGCTGGCAACTGGGCATTAGACATAGAGTCACGAAGGACTTTCTCTAATTCCTTTATTTTCTTCCACATTCTTTCTTCTCTTTCTTCTCGCTCTCTCTTCCTCTTGTTTTTGGACATTATTCCCGTTTGTTAATTAGGTTTTTCGAAATTTTTCTTACTAAAAATTTTTTCTTTTACACTCTCACGTTGTGATGCTATCGAGCACAAAAAACGTTATGAGCATAGATAGGAGGGCGTAGTTCATGGAGAGCCACTAGTGGCGCTCCCTTCTTTTTGAATACTCTGAAGTTGTGGTGATAATGCAGTACAAACAGCGGTACTACGTGTTATGTAATCCCGAGAACGAGACGTCATATAATTACACTTAATTATAAACAGGATGTTGTAGTGTAAAAAAAATAGTAAATTTTATTGATATCGCTAACAGCATATTGATGATCATATTTTGCTTTTCCGAAAGTGATTATATTCTTTCAATCTTACGTAGCACAACTAAACTTCGTTGTAACTGTCGGTCGCATAGCCTAGTCGTCAAAGCGTCGGTCTCTCGTACAGAAGATCCCGGGTTCGAATCCTCCTAAAGCGGGTGCGGTCATTAATAAGTTTAGCGTTTTTTCTTTGAATTAAAAATTTCCAATTCAATTAGGAATTCAATTATTCGCATACCTGATAATCTCTGCGTCGCCGAAATATTTAAACACAAAAAAAAAATTTTTTTTTTCAATTTAGTTAAAATTTCTATACATAGTCATATCAAGTCATATATGGCCGTATCAAGCTATGTATGGGCATACATGGCCATGTATGATTTATTTTTTACGGGACTATAATTTAAATTATATCATAAGATATAAGATTCAAGTATATGATTGACATATAATAATTATACATGTAAATATATACTTATATAAATATATATGAACACATATTTATATAAATGCATATAAATATATTGGTATAGATATATGTCAACATATATAATTGCACAAAAATATGTGAACATATGTTAATATAAATGTATCTAAACATATATACATGATAGCTTTATGTACAGTTATTAATATATGATGTATTTATTTATTTATATATTTATTTAACGCATTTCTGCAATTTACAAGTATACTATGACATTTACATGTATCTTTCGATATTTTTAGTACTTTTATGTAGTTACATTATAATTACAACTATTTATTTTTTTTTTTCATAAAGCGTTCAGAAAAGGATTTTGGTATGCCATAATATTTGTCGTCTATGTTTTTTCTCTGAAGATCATGTAATATTACATCATACATTTTATCCAAATTAATTCCGAAATCAATAAAGCCGTTTCTGATCCTACTTGCCAAAGGCACGTACGTTTTATTATATAAATATGGAAGGACAATCTCAGCACATTTTATGAAAATCGATGAAGAAGGATACGGTGTTACACCAACTATCATGATTGTATATTCCCATGCTGCTTTTTCTACTGGATTATTAGTGGTAATTTGATTAGCATTCGCTATGTCGATAATATAGGTCCAGGTATTATTCCAATCATCAGCATATAAATGATTCAAGTCTATTTTGAAATTATCAAATGCAGATTCTTTTTGAATTAAAATTGACAAATAACTGATAAAAAAAATCTGAAAGCAAAAATAATATTTTGAATAATACTATAAACAAACAGAAAAGGGGAGGGGGAGTTTTAAGATGAAATTGAAGTACAAACTATGATCCTGAACAATTAAAAATTTTCCAATTTTTTTTTTCAACAATTTAATTTAGAATCGAAAAATAAATAAAGAATTGCACATGTACACTGTAAAAAGAGCGGTGTTAAAAATGGACTCGTTTTAACTCCGCCCGGTGTAAAAATGAAATTACACCGGTGTTAAAAATACCGGTGTTTAAGTGGGGTAAACGGTGTAAAAAGGGAGTAATACCGGTGTAAAAACGAATTGTCGTACAGAGAAACAAAAAAAAACCTATTGTAGCTGAATAAATTTTCTAAACAAGCCATGAATGGATTTTTCTGAAAAAAATTTTCCCGGCCCCGTAGACCCAAAAAACAAAACCAAAAAATTTAGAAAAGTTTTCTCTCGAGTTATTTCTTATGATTCCGCAAAAACCTTGGCTCGAAAAATGATTTTGCTGAAAGATCTTTAAACTAGAGATTTCAAGCTTCAATTTGCTTTTTTTATTTTTTCGAGACGATCATTTTTAACGACAATACAGCCTTCCAAAAATCACTAAAAAATTTATAAAATTTTCTGGTTCCCTTAATTTTTGTGAGAAGTGTATTTTATAAATTTCCAGGCCAGAAACAGTAAAAACAATAACTTCCTGAATTTTCAAAATTTACAATTTTCTTAGCGGGAAGTTAAAAAAGAAGAAAGAAATTTCGAATATAACATAAAAATAAATTATGTAACTTTGAATCTTTATTAAAATTTAAAAAAAATTATTTTGAAAGACAAAATAAAAATCGGAATATAAAGTTTATCGTTTAAAGGTTTTCCGTTTCTCTTACATAATAATTAGAAAAGTTTCTGTTAAAAAATTCTTCAAGAAAAATACTCCAAATACGACTTTTTTATTATTAGAAAATTTCAAATTACCATCATTTCCCGAGTAAACCATTTTTTTAATTTGATTAAGATAATTGCCTAAAGAATGAGTAGGGGAGGGTGGGGCAGAGCGGCCCCCCTGAAATTTTGATAAAAAAAAAATTTTTTTTTTTTCGACTAATTACTATAAATCCGATATGTTTGCGCATTTTTACCCCTACGCATGACATTTGGGGCAAAATAGACAAGCCCAAAATTTTGAAAAAGTGATTTTTTCATATTTTTATCGTCAAATTAAAAAAAAAAATTATTATAATTCCACATTTCTAGCCGTACGCATAACACCTAGGGCAAAATGGACCAGCCGAAACTTCCGAAAAAATTATTTTTTCATATTTTTCAGCCGTTTCTCTGTGTTAGAGGCAAATTTGGTCACTAAAAATTTATAAAAATAAAATTTTTTTTTTTAAGTAATAAATTTTTGAAATAAAGTAAAACTATAGAATTGTTTTTTTTTTTTTATTAAATAACAATTAGTAATTAAGGTAATCGAGAGTAAACGATTTATTACACCTTAAAAAAATTTTTTCGAGTAATATAAAACCGAAAATAGTTGTCAAGAGAAAGAAATACATTCTTAATGATGAAAACAATTTAAAAAAAAAAAAAAAAACGAAAAAAAAATTTTTTTATCACTTTTTGGAGGGGGGCCGCTCTGCCCCACAAAAAAAATTTTTTTTTTTTCAGAATTTTGGCAAAATCTCCATAAATTTGTTCGAAATAGGACAAAAGTAAAGTGATCTTATGGTTGAAAGCCAAAAAAAGTAATAATTGGCTTAGGGGGGCCGCGCTGCCCCACCCTCCCCTATATAAATTTCATAACCATCCGCCAAAATTTACAAAATTCAATCATGTAATTTTGAACCTTTATCAAAATTTTTTAAAAATGTTGTTAAATGAATATGGAAGACGAAAAAAATATGTAGGCAAGGGCCAGGTAAAACGGGGTACTTGAGGAAATACCAAGTTTTCGAGGACTCAAATACGCTGAATTTTTTTTTTCTTTTAAATGATAATCAAAGTAAATAGAAAAAATTTTCAGTTACCGTTGAAAAAAAAAAAAATTCGATGTCGCGGGCAAAATTGGGTACCCCTTAAGAAAGATAAAAAAATGAAATTTCTGGAGTTTAAATGAATTCGATTAAATTAAATTTTTTTATAAGTAATTTATATGAAAAAAATCGGTCCGTCAGTTGACCCTGCGGGCCAGCCCCAAAACTTCCCGCTGTTTTCGAGCTCAAGAACCTCGAAAACATTATTGTGAATACATTTTCGAGCTCTTCGAGCTCGAAAATACGTTTGTATGCTGTTGTTTTCGAAAAAAAACGTTTTTCACCATTTTTTCTCCAACGATATCTCTCAAACAAATAAACCGATTTTGATGGTTGAGGTGGCATTCGACGCGGCTTATAAAGCTCTAGAGCTCAGTCCATTTTGGAATCAATCCATCGAGCACATTAAAAGTTATCCAGAAAAAACATTTTTGAAAAAATTTTATTTTTGGAATATCTCTGAACGAGTCCTACCGATCAAGCTCAATTTCTCACGGCTTCAAGATATTGACAAGCCGCGTCGAATGACACCTTAAAATTCAAAATCGGTTCATCCGTTCTAAAGATACAGATATTTACATACATACATACACTCGGACATCATCGTGAAATTAGTTAGAATAGCTTCCTAGGACCTCAAAACGTCGACATCTGGTGAAAATTCGATTTTCGTAAATCGGACCGAAACCAATAACTTCCCGAATTTTTGAAAATTTACAATTTTCTTAGCAGGAAGTTAAAAATTCTCTTATAATTATTATTTAAATAGTGAAGTCAATAGGTTTGAAATTAGATTTTTAAATTCAATTTATTAACGCATTAACTTATTCATAAGGATTAATGGTAGCAGGAATTTTTTTTACGTTCATTATACCTAATTAGAATAACGTATGATCTCATCAAACTATGTATTTTACTTACGCTTTTTGTTTTCATATTGAATTGTTTTGTTTACTCATCAATTGAATTATTCAATTAATTGTTCACTTCTTTAGCGAATAATTTCAATTGTTATAACAATATATTGAACTGAAAAAAAAGATCAAAAATTACGATTGGAGTTTAGTAATTATTTACAAAAACATTAATTCTACATATACGGTTCGACTAACATAGGAAGTCAATAAATATTATTTTTTAATTTTAAATAATAAATGGTAATCAAGTATTACTTACGAATTCTTCTAACTTTTAGTATAGCTTAAATTTTTATACGTACTTTGATATTGTAAATTTGACAAAATTAAGTCAGAGTATTTATACTTCATTTCGTCGTTGTTTCAATCATTTGTTATAACAAACATTGATTGTGCAGGTATGAAACTTTTAAAATCAGTAAATAAATAATTCTGCTGATAATGCAGTTTATATCTTGTCAACATTATATGTTTGAATACTTCCGTGTTAAAATGCATATGTTTTAAAATAAAATATTATTCAAACAAATCTGAGTTTTCTGAATTCTTTACATTCAAGATGTTTGTTATCTTTTTTTAACTTCCCGCTAAGAAAATCGATGGTTTTCAAAATTCCGGGAAGTTATTGTTTTCACCCTCATTTGGGAAAATCGAAATTTCATCAAATGTCGACATTCTGAGGTCCTAGGAAGCTATTCTGACTATTTTTAGAATGATGTCCGAGTGTCTGTATGTGTGTGTGTGTGTGTGTGTGTGTGTGTGTGTGTGTGTGTGTGTGTGTGTGTGTGTGTGTGTGTGTGTGTGTATGTGTGTGTGTGTGTGACCGGACTATAACTTTTTAACTAATGAACCGATTTAGATGGTTAAGGTGGCAATCGAAAGAGTTTGTTGGCCATCAACGTTTCTGGAAATTTCAGATCATTTGATCGAGTAGACTCGAAAATATTGGCGAATTACGAAAAAAAAAATGTTTCTTTGTTTAGTTTTTTATTGATTTCTCAGAAACGAGTTAAACGATCGATTTCAAAATCTAGTCAGCTCTAGAATTTTATAAGCCGCGTCGAATGTGACCTCAACCATCACAATCGGATAATTCGTTCGAGAGATATCGTTGGAGAAATAAATGGTAAAAAACGGTTTTTTTTTCGATTATCTTTGAAATAACTCATCCGATCAATTTCAAAATCTAATCAGCTCTAAAACTTATTAAAACGCGTCGAATGCCACCTCAACTCTCAAAATCGGTTAATTCCTTCGAGAGTTATCGTGGGAGCAAGAAATGGTAAAAAACGGTTTTTTGCGAATATCTTTATATCAACTGAACTAAAAAACTCCAAAATCTGATCAACTTTATAATTTGTGAAAAACGCGTCGATTGCCACCTCAACCATCAAAATCGAGTCACTTGTCTAAGAGATATCGCGGGAGAAAGAAACGATAAAAAACAGTTTTTTGCCATTATCTTTGAAATAACTGAACTAAACAATCCCAAAATTTTATCAGTTCTAGAACTCAATATAATACGTCGATTACTGCCCCAAACATCAAAATCGGTTAATTTGTTCACGAGATATCGTGGGAGAAAGAAATGCTACACGGAGAGAAATGAAGCTCAATATAAACGAAAAAATACCCTCTGATTTTCGAATTCTACTAGATCTGTTTAGAAAATCATAAATTATGAAAAATTAGTAGAAAGTCATAGTTACGCAAAAAAAATTATAGAGTAGCAATTAATGATTTTTGATGTCTTTGATTTTTAATGATCAACAAATATAAAATATGTAATGCTATGAAAGTAATATCAATATGAATCTTGAAATTTTATAAATTGAGAGTAAAGTTTCGATATCAAACAAATTTATCGAAATGTAAATAAAAATTATTATGTGTTATATATTAGAGTTTTTTAATTATGTAATTGTAAATTTTTTACAATTTTGTATCAAAAATTATATTTAGTATAAAAATATTTATTTTAAACAGTATTAAATTCGAAATAAATTCGTTACATTTTAAACTCCTGTGTAAAATTTTTTCTACGAAAAAATGGTTTTTTTGTTTTATATTATATAAATTTTAGAATTTTTGTGTGATCAAAAATTAATCAGAACTAAAAATAATAATTGCCACAATAGAATAACAAAATTTACAGATTTTGTCATGATATTTACATTTATTTCAATTTTTGTTATTATTTACTGGGTATAAATTCTCGAACATTGATTCAATTGAAAATTCTAAAACTAGCATAATAAAAATTCTTAAAATTTTAGTTTTGTCAGTTGATAAGTTCCATTATATGATCAGTAGAAATTCTACTTTATCAGTAATGCAAAATTTCTCGTGCCAGCATAATAAAATTTGTGAAATTTACACTGATATTTACTCAGTTGAGGAACAACACTTCTAGAAAATCATTAAAGTTTAAAAAATTAATAACAGTATTTACAACCATTTAATAAAATTTCATTGAAATACAGCGATTTATAATTTTTTGACAATAATATTTGTTTGTCTTTGATTAATTTTTACAACGGTGTTTAAACAAAATAATCTTTAGTTCTGAATGTTCGAATTTATTGGTTTTTTTTTCTGATCAGTACTCCGCGGGAATTCATTCAAGAAGCATCTACTTTATTTAGCAAGTGTCGATTATTCAGTTGAGTTTTATGGGGTTGTGTGATTGTGAAAATCTTTATTTTTATTGATTTTAATATTATTATGCTTATGAGATTTGTTTGTATAACTATTTTTACGTTTGATAATAAATTATACACTTACGAATAAGAATACATTATATTTTTCTTTGTTTTAATAAAATAAAAAACTATTTGATGTATCATTATATGTAATAAATGTAAACCGCATGGATTTTAATTTTATGGAAAATTAGATGTATTTTTATTTATTTTATATCATCCTTATAAATGTTTATTCAGTTAGATGAGTAGTTATAAGACTTTTTGTAAAGTTTATAATATTAATGTAATAATTTTAACGAGACTTTTCTTTACTTTGTAAATTCAATATTGTACGAATCGTGAAATTAATTTTTGAAATATATTGTCAACTAATTATCAATACTAATGCTGCTACATAAATATAAAATTAATATAAAACAAAAAATTCAGTGTTTTGTGTTGATATTCTCATATGTTTCTATCAATTATCTTTAATAGTCTTATATGTATTTACAAAAACGTATAGTATAAATATTAAATAAAATTTTAATGCCAAGCTCTTGATAAGATCACAACACTATTTATTTAAACCGTTGACATTAAAATGGAAATAACTAGGAAGTTCTACGAAATTTTCAAAAACTTTATCAGAGGTAATTTGTAGGCAATAGAATTGTCTACAAAAAAGATTCTATAATATTTTGTGATAAGTCTCATAGTTTCGCCAAAAAAGTAAAAAGATCTAGATATTTACTATAAATTTGACTTCAAGCTCCAATAACTCTTGAATCGATGAATTTATCAAAAAATAATAAAAGACTTTTTTTGTAGAGCGTTTAATTACCTACGAAATCATATCCTGAACTTATCTGCACAATGAGCCATTGCCGAGGTATAAAATTCCAAACCTAAATAATTTTCATCCTTATGTTATTTAAATAATAAATAGAAAATCGCGATGAGACATCTGTTAATATTAATATTATGCAAGTATAGAAGCTGTTAGTGCGTTGAAAAAAAAAAGTTGCCCTAAACTGATACACCCTAATACTTATACACTCATGCCATAAATTAAAGGAACAGAAAAATTATAGAAATTTTTTAGTGATTTTTGCAAGGCTGGAACTTCGTGAAAAATAATCGTATCGAAAAAGAAAAGAAGGCATTTTGTAGTTTCAAATCTCTAGCTTCGACGCATTTTGATCAATTTTTATTAGACCTTCAGCCATTGCGCAAGCATAAGAAATACCGCGAGACAAAAATTTTCTAAATTTTTTCTTTTTTTTGAGAGAGTCCACGGGCTGCGAAAAAATTGTTTCTAAACCGCTAAACCAATGCATAGGTCGGTTAGCAAATTTATCATATCTAGTCTCCATGATTTTTATTATGCTCACTACGAAATGTATTATGTTCAAGAAAGAAATTTTTGTCGGCCGAATCGAAATTTTATTATGTTTCAATACAATTAGTAGCAACACGTATAACATAAAATATTGAAATATCATACGGTTTCAAATTTAGTCGGCTAGCATAATAATAAATTGTGGATTTTCACATGAAATTTCATGGAATTTTCACCTTCATTTTTCTCCGTGTAAAAAACAGTTTTTAACTTCCCGCTAAGAAAATTGTAAATTTTCAAAAATTCGGGAAGTTATTGGTTTCGGTCCGATTTACGAAAATCGAATTTCCATCAGATGTCGACGTTTCGAGGTCCTAGGAAGCTATCCTGACTAATTTCACGATGATGTCCGAGTGTATGTATGTGTGTACGTACGTACGTACGTACGTACGTACGTATGTATGTATGTAAATATTCATAACTCTTGAACGGATGAACCGATTTTGATCGTTGAGGTGTCATTCGACGCGGCTTGTTAATGTGTTGAGGCCGTAGAAATTTGAACTTAATCGGTAGGGTGCGTTCAGAGATATTTCAAAAATAAAATTTTTTCGAAAATGTTTTATTTGGATAACTTTTAATTTGCTCGATAGATTTATTCCAAAATCTAATCAGCTCTAAAACTCTATAAGCCGCGTCGAATGCCACCTCAACCATCAAAATCGGTTCATTCGTTCAAAAGAAACCGTTGACGAAAGAATTCAAAAAAAATTTTTTCCTTGGTTTTTTTGAAATTTCTCAAAAACGGCTGAATAAATCAATTTCAAAATTCGACCAGCTTTAGAACTTGATAAAACGCGTCGATTGCCACCTCAACCATCAAAATCGGTTAATTCGTTCGCGAGATATCGTGGAAGAAAGAAATGCTAAAAAATGGTTTTTTACAAAACAATGGCATACAAAAGTAATTGCGAGCTCGAAGAGCTCGAAAATATATTCACAATAATGTTTTCGAGCTCAACGAGCTCGAAAACAGCGGGAAGTTTTGGGGCTGGCCCGCAGGGTCAACTGACAGACCGATTTTTTTTTAAAACAATGGCATACAAAAGTATTATCGAGCTCGAAAATATATCTACAACAATGTTTTCGAGCTCAAGGAGCTCGAAAACAGCGGGAAGTTTTAGGGCTGGCCCGCAGGGTCAACAGATAGACAGATTTTTAACTTCCCGCCAAGAAAATTGTAAATTTTCAAAAACTCGGGAAGTTATTGTTTTTTCCCCAATTTTCGAAAATCGAGTTTTCATCAGATGTCGACGTCTTGAGGTCCTAAGAAGCGATTCTGGCTATTTTCAGAATGATGTCCGAGTGTATGTGGCATTTCTTTCTCCCACGATATCTCGTGAACAAATTAACCGATTTTGATGTTTGGGGCAGTAATCGACGTATTATATTGAGTTCTAGAACTGATAAAATTTTGGGATTGTTTAGTTCAGTTATTTCAAAGATAATGGCAAAAAACTGTTTTTTATCGTTTCTTTCTCCCGCGATATCTCTTAGACAAGTGACTCGATTTTGATGGTTGAGGTGGCAATCGACGCGTTTTTCACAAATTATAAAGTTGATCAGATTTTGGAGTTTTTTAGTTCAGTTGATATAAAGATATTCGCAAAAAACCGTTTTTTACCATTTCTTGCTCCCACGATAACTCTCGAAGGAATTAACCGATTTTGAGAGTTGAGGTGGCATTCGACGCGTTTTAATAAGTTTTAGAGCTGATTAGATTTTGAAATTGATCGGATGAGTTATTTCAAAGATAATCGAAAAAAAAACCGTTTTTTACCATTTATTTCTCCAACGATATCTCTCGAACGAATTATCCGATTGTGATGGTTGAGGTCACATTCGACGCGGCTTATAAAATTCTAGAGCTGACTAGATTTTGAAATCGATCGTTTAACTCGTTTCTGAGAAATCAATAAAAAACTAAACAAAGAAACATTTTTTTTTTCGTAATTCGCCAATATTTTCGAGTCTACTCGATCAAATGATCTGAAATTTCCAGAAACGTTGATGGCCAACAAACTCTTTCGATTGCCACCTTAACCATCTAAATCGGTTCATTAGTTAAAAAGTTATAGTCCGGTCACACACACACACACATACACACACACACACACACACACACACACACACACACACACACACACACACACACACACACACACACACACACACACACACACACACACACACACATACAGACACTCGGACATCATTCTAAAAATAGTCAGAATAGCTTCCTAGGACCTCAGAATGTCGACATTTGATGAAATTTCGATTTTCCCAAATGAGGGTGAAAACAATAACTTCCCGGAATTTTGAAAACCATCGATTTTCTTAGCGGGAAGTTAAAAAAAGATAACAAACATCTTGAATGTAAAGAATTCAGAAAACTCAGATTTGTTTGAATAATATTTTATTTTAAAACATATGCATTTTAACACGGAAGTATTCAAACATATAATGTTGACAAGATATAAACTGCATTATCAGCAGAATTATTTATTTACTGATTTTAAAAGTTTCATACCTGCACAATCAATGTTTGTTATAACAAATGATTGAAACAACGACGAAATGAAGTATAAATACTCTGACTTAATTTTGTCAAATTTACAATATCAAAGTACGTATAAAAATTTAAGCTATACTAAAAGTTAGAAGAATTCGTAAGTAATACTTGATTACCATTTATTATTTAAAATTAAAAAATAATATTTATTGACTTCCTATGTTAGTCGAACCGTATATGTAGAATTAATGTTTTTGTAAATAATTACTAAACTCCAATCGTAATTTTTGATCTTTTTTTTCAGTTCAATATATTGTTATAACAATTGAAATTATTCGCTAAAGAAGTGAACAATTAATTGAATAATTCAATTGATGAGTAAACAAAACAATTCAATATGAAAACAAAAAGCGTAAGTAAAATACATAGTTTGATGAGATCATACGTTATTCTAATTAGGTATAATGAACGTAAAAAAAATTCCTGCTACCATTAATCCTTATGAATAAGTTAATGCGTTAATAAATTGAATTTAAAAATCTAATTTCAAACCTATTGACTTCACTATTTAAATAATAATTATAAGAGAATTTTTAACTTCCTGCTAAGAAAATTGTAAATTTTCAAAAATTCGGGAAGTTATTGGTTTCGGTCCGATTTACGAAAATCGAATTTTCACCAGATGTCGACGTTTTGAGGTCCTAGGAAGCTATTCTAACTAATTTCACGATGATGTCCGAGTGTATGTATGTATGTAAATATCTGTATCTTTAGAACGGATGAACCGATTTTGAATTTTAAGGTGTCATTCGACGCGGCTTGTCAATATCTTGAAGCCGTGAGAAATTGAGCTTGATCGGTAGGACTCGTTCAGAGATATTCCAAAAATAAAATTTTTTCAAAAATGTTTTTTCTGGATAACTTTTAATGTGCTCGATGGATTGATTCCAAAATGGACTGAGCTCTAGAGCTTTATAAGCCGCGTCGAATGCCACCTCAACCATCAAAATCGGTTTATTTGTTTGAGAGATATCGTTGGAGAAAAAATGGTGAAAAACGTTTTTTTTCGAAAACAACAGCATACAAACGTATTTTCGAGCTCGAAGAGCTCGAAAATGTATTCACAATAATGTTTTCGAGGTTCTTGAGCTCGAAAACAGCGGGAAGTTTTGGGGCTGGCCCGCAGGGTCAACTGACGGACCGATTTTTTTCATATAAATTACTTATAAAAAAATTTAATTTAATCGAATTCATTTAAACTCCAGAAATTTCATTTTTTTATCTTTCTTAAGGGGTACCCAATTTTGCCCGCGACATCGAATTTTTTTTTTTTTCAACGGTAACTGAAAATTTTTTCTATTTACTTTGATTATCATTTAAAAGAAAAAAAAAATTCAGCGTATTTGAGTCCTCGAAAACTTGGTATTTCCTCAAGTACCCCGTTTTACCTGGCCCTTGCCTACATATTTTTTTCGTCTTCCATATTCATTTAACAACATTTTTAAAAAATTTTGATAAAGGTTCAAAATTACATGATTGAATTTTGTAAATTTTGGCGGATGGTTATGAAATTTATATAGGGGAGGGTGGGGCAGCGCGGCCCCCCTAAGCCAATTATTACTTTTTTTGGCTTTCAACCATAAGATCACTTTACTTTTGTCCTATTTCGAACAAATTTATGGAGATTTTGCCAAAATTCTGAAAAAAAAAAAATTTTTTTTGTGGGGCAGAGCGGCCCCCCTCCAAAAAGTGATAAAAAAATTTTTTTTTCGTTTTTTTTTTTTTTTTTAAATTGTTTTCATCATTAAGAATGTATTTCTTTCTCTTGACAACTATTTTCGGTTTTATATTACTCGAAAAAATTTTTTTAAGGTGTAATAAATCGTTTACTCTCGATTACCTTAATTACTAATTGTTATTTAATAAAAAAAAAAAAACAATTCTATAGTTTTACTTTATTTCAAAAATTTATTACTTAAAAAAAAAAATTTTATTTTTATAAATTTTTAGTGACCAAATTTGCCTCTAACACAGAGAAACGGCTGAAAAATATGAAAAAATAATTTTTTCGGAAGTTTCGGCTGGTCCATTTTGCCCTAGGTGTTATGCGTACGGCTAGAAATGTGGAATTATAATAATTTTTTTTTTTAATTTGACGATAAAAATATGAAAAAATCACTTTTTCAAAATTTTGGGCTTGTCTATTTTGCCCCAAATGTCATGCGTAGGGGTAAAAATGCGCAAACATATCGGATTTATAGTAATTAGTCGAAAAAAAAAAAATTTTTTTTTTATCAAAATTTCAGGGGGGCCGCTCTGCCCCACCCTCCCCTACTCATTCTTTAGGCAATTATCTTAATCAAATTAAAAAAATGGTTTACTCGGGAAATGATGGTAATTTGAAATTTTCTAATAATAAAAAAGTCGTATTTGGAGTATTTTTCTTGAAGAATTTTTTAACAGAAACTTTTCTAATTATTATGTAAGAGAAACGGAAAACCTTTAAACGATAAACTTTATATTCCGATTTTTATTTTGTCTTTCAAAATAATTTTTTTTAAATTTTAATAAAGATTCAAAGTTACATAATTTATTTTTATGTTATATTCGAAATTTCTTTCTTCTTTTTTAACTTCCCGCTAAGAAAATTGTAAATTTTGAAAATTCAGGAAGTTATTGTTTTTACTGTTTCTGGCCTGGAAATTTATAAAATACACTTCTCACAAAAATTAAGGGAACCAGAAAATTTTATAAATTTTTTAGTGATTTTTGGAAGGCTGTATTGTCGTTAAAAATGATCGTCTCGAAAAAATAAAAAAAGCAAATTGAAGCTTGAAATCTCTAGTTTAAAGATCTTTCAGCAAAATCATTTTTCGAGCCAAGGTTTTTGCGGAATCATAAGAAATAACTCGAGAGAAAACTTTTCTAAATTTTTTGGTTTTGTTTTTTGGGTCTACGGGGCCGGGAAAATTTTTTTCAGAAAAATCCATTCATGGCTTGTTTAGAAAATTTATTCAGCTACAATAGGTTTTTTTTTGTTTCTCTGTACGACAATTCGTTTTTACACCGGTATTACTCCCTTTTTACACCGTTTACCCCACTTAAACACCGGTATTTTTAACACCGGTGTAATTTCATTTTTACACCGGGCGGAGTTAAAACGAGTCCATTTTTAACACCGCTCTTTTTACAGTGTACATGTGCAATTCTTTATTTATTTTTCGATTCTAAATTAAATTGTTGAAAAAAAAAATTGGAAAATTTTTAATTGTTCAGGATCATAGTTTGTACTTCAATTTCATCTTAAAACTCCCCCTCCCCTTTTCTGTTTGTTTATAGTATTATTCAAAATATTATTTTTGCTTTCAGATTTTTTTTATCAGTTATTTGTCAATTTTAATTCAAAAAGAATCTGCATTTGATAATTTCAAAATAGACTTGAATCATTTATATGCTGATGATTGGAATAATACCTGGACCTATATTATCGACATAGCGAATGCTAATCAAATTACCACTAATAATCCAGTAGAAAAAGCAGCATGGGAATATACAATCATGATAGTTGGTGTAACACCGTATCCTTCTTCATCGATTTTCATAAAATGTGCTGAGATTGTCCTTCCATATTTATATAATAAAACGTACGTGCCTTTGGCAAGTAGGATCAGAAACGGCTTTATTGATTTCGGAATTAATTTGGATAAAATGTATGATGTAATATTACATGATCTTCAGAGAAAAAACATAGACGACAAATATTATGGCATACCAAAATCCTTTTCTGAACGCTTTATGAAAAAAAAAAATAAATAGTTGTAATTATAATGTAACTACATAAAAGTACTAAAAATATCGAAAGATACATGTAAATGTCATAGTATACTTGTAAATTGCAGAAATGCGTTAAATAAATATATAAATAAATAAATACATCATATATTAATAACTGTACATAAAGCTATCATGTATATATGTTTAGATACATTTATATTAACATATGTTCACATATTTTTGTGCAATTATATATGTTGACATATATCTATACCAATATATTTATATGCATTTATATAAATATGTGTTCATATATATTTATATAAGTATATATTTACATGTATAATTATTATATGTCAATCATATACTTGAATCTTATATCTTATGATATAATTTAAATTATAGTCCCGTAAAAAATAAATCATACATGGCCATGTATGCCTCTACATGATCATACGTGACCATGTATGCCCATACATAGCTTGATACGGCCATATATGACTTGATATGACTATGTATAGAAATTTTAACTAAATTGAAAAAAAAATTTTTTTTTTGTGTTTAAATATTTTGGCGACGCAGAGATTATCAGGTATGCGAATAATTGAATTCCTAATCGAATTGGAAATTTTTAATTCAAAGAAAAAACGCTAAACTTATTAATGACCGCACCCGCTTTAGGAGGATTCGAACCCGGGATCTTCTGTACGAGAGACCGACGCTTTGACGACTAGGCTATGCGACCGACAGTTACAACGAAGTTTAGTTGTGCTACGTAAGATTGAAAGAATATAATCACTTTCGGAAAAGCAAAATATGATCATCAATATGCTGTGAGCGATATCAATAAAATTTACGATTTTTTATACACTACAACATCCTGTTTATAAGTAAGTGTAATAGTCAGCTCAAATTTCTTATATAAAAAATCTGTATGAACTATATACGGCCATGCATGACCATATATGTTTCATTTTCACGGGTAAATATATGGTTGAAATTATATTCAATATAGCTTAACAGATTTCCATTTTAAGAAATGTATATCATACACAGAAAAAACAATATAGTATATTTAAAAGCATTCATCGCCGAAGAACACATTCATGTGCCTACCAAAATGTACAACAACTGAAGTCGTACGAAAGATCCGCACAAATTTATTATCAATTGTCTGATTTGAAAAAAATGGATAAACGTGATCTTGACTGTCTCGATTATCAATTTCTTTTACGTTTTGCAAGGACTCAAATACGTCATGTGTGGGATAAATTATCATTCGAATTGCAGTCCAATGATAAAATAAGAGATTATTCATTTTGTACGGATCACTATCCGGCGACTGGTGGTGATTGGGATATCTGTGGAATATGGCTTTATCCATACCGAAAAGATTGCCCTAAATGTCAAATGAATAAATAATATCAAAGATTATATAATATTCTTATTAACAAAATGTACAAGATTATTAATTAAAAATTATATAATATTATTATAAACTAAATGTATTATTCGGGGTTATTAAATAAAATAATAACATTTTTTCATCCATAACCATTTTTATTTATCTTTTATTACATCATTATATTTTTTTAATAGTACAGGTTCAATAATAGCATTTAAGTTATTTATTCTGCGTTTGAATCTTTCTCTATCTCGAGCTGTCTGTTCCCATGGACCTTGTCTAGCTTTTTTGTAAGCATAACTCCATGCGAACATATAATGTATCGTTGGCGTTAAATTAAATTCCACCACCATTTTTTTTTTTTTTTTTTAGATCAATTTTCTTACAGTACTGCTTATAGGGTTATACTCAATAATCCGATCGTGAATAACTAGACAGTAAGCAGTTGTATTAGGTGGAAACGGAATAGCTGACTCAAATTCTAAACGTATGTCTACTGGTCCAGACTTGATCGCTTCGTTTTGCTTAGAGCAGTCAATAACGCACAGTGGCGCGTTATCCAAAAATGTTTTCTTTGCCAGCAGTGGTTCGGCTTCTTTATCGTAATATGAAGACTGAAAATTCGTATACATGCTATACAATAGCGCATACTGATTTTGATCAATCATTAAATTAAGATCTCCATAAGGATAGCTCTGTGAATTTAAAAATAATTTTATATTCCTAATGCTACAGTGGTCAAATTGACTAGCATTTTTTCTCGCATCATTTTTCCTTGCTGATTGAAAACCAAGCACTACATAGCGTGGTTTTTCAAGCTGAGTTGATGTTTTGACAGCCCAGATATGTCGTGGTGTTGCAGGTAAAAGTGGATATTCATACAACTCCCAAGTTCGAAAACTTATAGGAATAGATGGATCACCAGTAATATAATTTAACACTTGAATTCTTTCTTTATCGGATAATGTAACATATGGGACTATCCATTCAATTTTTTGTAGTGTAATTTTAACATTTTCAGCGGCGGCTCCTTCTGCAGGATTCTGTATGTATGCATTGATATCGGTATTTGAAATGGTTAAAACTAACTCTAGCTGAACATTTATAAGAATTTTTTGATAATCTTCAGCAAATCCACTCAGTAAATTCAGTGGTATCAAAATATCAAAATAACCAGCTGCGTTGGTTAATTGCGTATTGTCATTAGACAGCCAACCTACATTCTCTAGAGCACTTAATTCACTGGGGCTAAATGACAAATATCCTTTTATGAGACTTGTAATGCCAACATTTGTATTTCGATCAATTTCAACGCCATTCATAAATAAACGTAATTCTTTAATCATATGACAAATTCCCATGTTAACTAGTCTCGTAGTTTCAGCGACTGCAGTACCATCATTCTTCGTAAATTTACCAATTATATGTAATGAACTTTTACTTGGAAGTATGCATAAATTTTGATTTTGTATAGTAATACGAACTTCATCGTTATTATTTAATGTTGATGATGCATACGGTTGATGTGCATGTAATTCATAGTGCGCAACTGATTCATCGAATACAATTGGCCTCTGAATGTTTAAGATTGTCGCCGTCGCCGCCATGGTCGTGTACACTCGAAACAACAAAAGTAAATTTTTATTTTTTTAATTTTCCACGTAATTTTAATCCTAGGCTCCGGAGAAATTGAATGTTCTGATGTGTTAGCGGTTTGTAGGGTTTCCGGTGACTGATGTTTATTGGCCATGTTGATGACTTTTTATAGCCACTACCGCTTTTTGTCTCAAATACAATACCCATTATTATTATTATTAAAGAGATTTTACATGTAATCTTATAGTTATAGTTTCACCTCTAAAGTTTGCTAAATTTCCATCCTGATCTACTATCCGTAGTCTTAAATTATGTATAGCGTCTACGGAGACTGGAAGGTAAATGATGTGTGATGGTAATTCAACGATCTTAAATCCTGGTGGTACACCCGGGAAAAATTCATGGATTGCATGAACTTTACGTTCATTTATATCGGCTCCAGAAGTGATATTACACTCGATTCTGAGAACGTTGAGTTTCAAAATTGTCACCGGTAAATTTGATAAGTGAGTTTTGTTTGGTTCAAGCATACGATTTGTAAAACCCAAAAGCCGACCAATAGAATCGTCAGGTATGAAATTTACAATCTGATCGCATTTGATTTCACTTCGTAATTCGTTGTTGTTTGCTTTTATGCTGATACTTAATTTTGGTAATGTCTTCTGTACATACTTTTCAATATCACCAATTTCATAACTTCCTGTAGGTATCACCACAACTCTCTCATCAACTGAACCAATAATTTCAAAACCCTTTTCAGTCCTTATCCGGGGTACCACATCTGATACATTAGTACCCTGCACATCTCTTTTTTCTTTGCTTTTTAATAGGTGGTGAGATTACATAAAATTTATTAGCTCCCTCATCAATATTAGGTATTGAATTAAATGTTAATAATTCTATTAATCCTAGGACATAATTTTTTTTCGGTGCTAACTCAATTGGAGGAAAATAATTAGCCTCCAACACCGAGGATGTACCCGTCAACGTTAACGTGAATGACTCAGCCATGACTGATGTATTATATTCTGAATACCACTCATTTATAGTTGATCGTTTAAAAACTTAAGACAAAGATGACCGCAGATAATTGTATCAAACTCTTGATATCTTTTGTGGTTATATTTTACGCTACCAACACCGAGATATTCCATAAGATCCTTAGGTGGTTGCAGATTACCAAAACTATCAAAATAAATTACTTTATTACCTCTTTTCTTGTATGCCACCCAATGCGTTCCAGATCTATTTTTATCATCAAGGTTTACAATAGCTGCTTCGTATTTATTAGGACCCGATTTGATTGGAAGTACTCCACCAATTTTTGATGGTACAGGCAATATACGAGGGAATCTAATATTTTTTTTTCCACCAGATTTTTTAACCTTTCGACGAGCACCTTGAAGAGCTGATTTGATTGGATTATCCCCTGGATGTATAGAATTTTTTGCTGCCGTTACAATTTTTCTCAATGCAACTTGAGGTTTTTTCACACCCTTCCCCCTCTTTTTCACCCGCTTCCCCCTTCTCTTCACCCCCTTCCCCCTCTTTTTTACCCTCTTCCCCCTCACCCCCTTTTTCTTTAAGCCCATTCCGAATCTTCGCTTCATTTTCATAATTTTATTTACACTCCAAGCGGCAGCTTTTTCACCAAAACTTGAGTCTCCCGCTTTTACACGTTGCTAGGCTTTTTCAGCAAGAATTTTATCAGCTGCGTGTCGTGCTGTTAAATTCTCACGATTCTGCGAGTACGCAATATCGTGTTCTTTACATGCGGCGTCTAAAGGATTGATACCAGGATCACCACGAGCTAACCTTTCAGTCAACTTTGTACCTGGTCCACAGTACTGATACCCGGGTAGATGTAATTCAACGGGTAGCTTATTGATGATCCTGTTGACTAAACCTTTACCACAAGTTTTTTTACGTCTGCACTCCATCATAGCAACATGATCACTAACTAAGTTTATATAAAAGCTGCTACTTATATTTATATAACTGAGTCTGTGACATTATAGTGAACCATCAACATGGATTTAAAAAAACAAGAGGCTAAGCTACCGGTAATAAATTTTGATAAAATTTTTCAAGGTTCCGGGTTGGAAAATAAAAATAAAAGACATGGTGCATTATTGCCCAACAGCTTACGCGCAATATTTTGTGGACCTTCAAATTGTGGAAAAACAAATGCTTTACTTTCACTTATTATACAGCCTAATGGATTGAGATTTGAAAAATATTTATCTCTACTCAAAATCGTTGAATCAACCAAAGTACAAGTTTTTGGAATCTATACTTGAACCAATCAACGGCATTGGATTTTACCCGTATAATGAGCATGCAGAAGTAATAAAACCCGAAGATGCAAAACAAGATTTTGCTCAAATTCATCTAAATTATTATCATCAACATTAAGCTCAGATCAATTAAAATCATCTTCATCTAACTCACTCTCATCAACCTCAATACTAACACTTTCTTCTAGATCATCTATTGTCAATAAATTATTTAATTGCTGCACTTCAACATCGTGGTTCCCCAACGTATCTGGCCATGTTTCACGTAAAACTCTTATCATGAAATAACTTTTCAACGATGGTACGGTTGTTTCATCATAAATTAAACGAAACCACCATGAGAATTTTTCATGGATTATTTTTAAATTTGCAGACACTCCATTAATTGTAATTGCGGCTCCATCTATTTCTAGATCATTGAGAATAAATGTGAATAGTTGGCCGCTAATTCTTTGCTGCAGTTCTTCAATGGTATATCCCATCATCCATGGATATGGTATCACACAATCATATTCGAGCAATCTGTCAATAAAAAAACCATTTCGTTGTATTGTTGATATTGAATCTCTATATTGGACTTCAAGATCCAACCAAGATTCTGATAAAAGATCACCAGTAAAAAAATATTTTGTTGGGATTGGCTGTATGTCACCAGGGATTTTAAACCACCATGATAGTTTTTCATTTATAATCGTTAAAATAGTTGGACAATTATTGAACACAATAATTTCACCGTCAAATTTTTCGTCAACATCTAATGATTTTAGTTCTTCAATAATATTAGTGATTATGACATTAATGTTGCTATTTTGCAACCATTCATTTGAAATAAATCGTTCTGCTGATTGCATAAAATGGTTTGTCCAACATTTGGAAATTTTAGGTAGAAAACTTGATAATATTATAAAAAATGATGTTAAAAAAATTAATCCACTTAGTGCTGCAGAAGAAAATTATCATAAAACATAAAAAAACTGTCACATTTGCGGTAAACCGTTTATATCTATCAATGAAATAAGATGTTACGACCATTGTCATTTTACTGGAAAATATCGAGGTCCTGCACACAATTCATGTAACTTAAACTATAAGCAATCCCACACTATTCCGGTAATATTTCATAATCTATCTGGTTATGATTCACATTTCATAATAAAATCTTTAGTATCGGTTTTTAACGGTGCAATTACCATTTTACCGGTAAATAAAGAAAAATATATAGCTTTTACTAAATCTATCGAAAATACAAATGTTGAGTTACGATTTATTGATTCATTTCGTTTCATGGCTTCTAGTATAGAAAAATTAGCATCATATCTTAGTGATGATGATAAAAATATAACACATCATTTTTATCCTGATCTTGAGAAATTTAAATTAGTTACACGTAAAGGTGTATTTCCATATGAGTATATCGATTTAATAGAAAAACTTGATGATAAACAATTACCAGAAAAAAAATTATTTTATTCTAAACTTAATGATGAGAGTGTGTCCGATGAGGACTACAACCATGCTCAACACATCAAAACACTTGGCGAGTATTCAGACTTATATTTAAAAACAGATGTCTTGTTATTAGCTGATATATTTGAAAATTTCCGTAAAAGTTGCTATGAAACATATGAGTTAGACCCTTTACATTATTATACTGCTCCGGGACTTGCTTTTGATGCTATGTTGAAGCACACAGGCGTCGAGTTAGAATTATTAGACGATCCAGAAATGATTCTGTTTATAGAAAAAGGTATCAGAGGTGGTGTATCGCAGTGCGTAAATCGTTATGCTCGAGCTAACAATCGTTTTATGGAAAATGAATTTAATCCAAATTTGGATGAATCGTACTTGATGTATTTCGATGTAAACAATCTGTATGGGGCTGCAATGTGTATGTCTTTACCGCAAGGATCATTTGAATGGGTAGAAAATTTTCAATGCACACAGGAAAATATTGAAACTCTTTTTAATTGTAGTGAAACTGAAGGATTTATTTTGGAGGTGGACTTGAATTATCCAATAGAATTACATGATCTTCATAAAGACTTACCATTGTGTCCCGAACATTTTGTACCTCCTGACAGTAAACGATCAAAATTAGCGACGACTTTATATGCAAAAGAAAAATATATAATTCATTTTAGAAACTTGCAGCAATGTCTCGAGCTAGGTATGGAGCTTGTAAAAGTTCATCGAGTTTTAAAATTTAAACAATCTGCATGGTTAAAACCTTACATTGACAAAAATACTGACTGTAGAAAAAATGCGAGAAATGAGTTTGAGAAAAATTTTTATAAATTGATGAATAACGCGGTCTTCGGAAAGACAATGGAAAATGTTAGAAAGCATACAGATGTTAGATTAGTTAATTCATGGACTGGTAAACATGGTGCTAAGAGTTTAATTTCAAAACCAAATTTCCATAGTTTTAATATTTTCGATGAAAATATGGTAATTATTGAAATGAAAAATTTAAATGTATACTTTAATAAGCCAATTTATGTTGGTTTCAGTATTCTCGATTTATCAAAGACTTTCATTTATGATTTCCACTATAATTACATTAAAAATAATTTCGAAAATGATAAATCAAAATTATTGTACACTGACACCGATAGTTTAATTTATGAATTTAAGGTTCCAAATATTTATGATTTCATCAAACGTGATATCCATAAATTTGATACTTCAGATTACCCGGAGAATAATGTTCACGGTATTCCTTTGGAGAATAAAAAAGTTATAGGTCTGATGAAAGATGAAATCAATGGAAAAATAATGTCAGAGTTTACTGGCTTAAGAGCAAAACTGTATGCGTTCAAAATTTTCAATGATAATCTAGCTAAAAAAAGAGCGAAAGGTGTTAAGGGTTCAACTTTAAGGACTATCACGTTTGATGATTTCAAAAACTGTCTTTTCGAACATATCAATGTTACAAAACATCAATACTTAATAAGAAGCCGTAAACATGAAGTAAAAACTATTAAACAGTTTAAGTTAGCATTAAGCTGGAATGATAATAAGAGAAAATTAATTGACGATTCAACGGACACTTTACCTTGGGGATACAAAGAATCAAAAACTACTAGTTATGATGATGATGATGATGAAATGATTATCGACTAGAAAAACTTACAACTTGTAAATTAATTGTTATTTAATAATTACTTGAGGATTATAAATAAATGTGTGGTGAATATTCAAGTTTTTTCTTTCATTTATTTATTTTAACATGTATATAAATATTTCTACAGATCTGATTTATTAATCCAGCTGTTGTGTTTACTATCAAAACCAAGCCACTTAACGTACAATTTGTTTCCACGTTTTTTAATAATTTTTTCAACTAAATACACATCGGGGTACTTTACTTTGCTAAGCTCCTCCTCATAGAATCCACCTTCAATTGGTTGATCTTGATAATCCACTAGTTTATATGTTGTAGGATTAGTTTTCTGCACTGTCTTGATAGTAAAAATTTCAGTCGTCCAATTTGGTGTATATCCTTTTTCAAAAACATGTTTATATTTACTTATTCTAACTTTATCTCCAACTTTAAACTTAATCTTCCGTTTTTTTGCCGCAACTCGAAGAGGTTTATAAATATTCTTCAATATCTGCTTTTCATTTTCAGCAGTTGCATCAACAGGTTTCATTTTAATAGTACGATGTTTGGTATTGTTATAAGAGTTTACCAATTCTTCCAGCATATCAATCCACTTATAATTACCACGTGCAGAAAATTCTCGCCACATTTTATTTTTAAGCGTTCGATTAAAACGTTCACATATTGATGCCTTTAGGTTGCTAAACGTGGAGTATAAATTTATTCCATATCGCTTCATGAGATCCTTGAATTCTTTATTATAAAATTCTTTTCCCTGATCAACGTGTAAATTTTTAGGGATCCGTCCTTGTTGCAAGATAGATTTCATAGCTCCCGTAACATCACCGCCACTTTTACTTTTGATAGGAACTACCCAAGAAAATTTTGAAAAGATATCTATGACGGTAAGTAAGTATTTATAACCTTTATTGGATGTTGAATACGGTATCATTTCTACTAAATCCGCTTGCCAAGTCTCATCCAATCCTCGGATCTCAACATGACGACGATGATAATTTCTGCGAGCCTGTTTGTGAAGCTCATAAGCTATTACCGATTTCTTATCTTCCATTTTTTCTAGTCTATATGTTTCCCTCTAACTCTGTGACTCGTTGAATATTGTCATATAGAACTTTTTTCAATTTTAGGTAATTTTTTTCTAAATTACTAACAGTAGTTTCTAATGTTACCACTTGAGCGTGCAAATGTGAAATTACTTCTGCCTGGTCTTTTGTTATCATATCATACATCAATACCAGCTCTTTCTGGACGAATTCACGTGTAAATTTTACAGATGCGGCATCTTTATCTTCTATTGGATGGCCAATGTGACACAATCTCTTGTCTTTTATATCATAATTACCATCAGCAGTTAGTTTGAATCCTTGGTCAGGTCGTCCTGGTGGGCCAACTATTCCTACACCCGATGGTAAGGCACGTCCGAAAATATCAATACTCATGGTATAAGTCTATCCGCAACAATGGTCAGTATTCAAATAACACGAAATATTTTTATGGGAGCTTAATAAATAATTTCAGCCTCTCGTAACTCTTCAATAATTGAAATTATTTCATTCGTATGGCTCGGATTACCAGCTGCTTGAGAAGCCATGAGAAGACGAAGACGATCAATCAGTTCATTAGGATCATCCCAATATACATAGTCTATGGGTGTTTTCTTCTTTCTTGCTATCATTAAATTTGGTATTCCCCCTCCAGATGATGAGTAATTGTGCTTAGCGAGAAAATCAGCAATATAATTATCAAATTTCGGTGTTGAATCGATAAAAATTTCACCATCCGCTTTGTAATGTTTTCTGTGGGTATTAGTTTTTTCAAGAATTTCAAAGTATTTCTTTCGGTCATTCTGTGTGACAAGCGAGTCAATGGGTGACTTTTTAAATAATAGTTCTAATAGCCCAGAAGTCATTGGATATGATTTATCTTGAACCATAATTTTATTATCCTTAAATGCAATATTAGAATCACCGATAAATAATTTATTAAACTTTCTGCGTACACCATACCGTGAATCTATTTCATTACTGAAGCTATTGAATTTATTTATGTAACTTTTCGATAAATCACCCGTTTTAGCTGGCGTACTTGTTGAAGTAGGTGTTCTTGATAAAAGTGTGTCATCAAGATTTTTGCTTCTTGCACCTGTATTATTTTGGGAAATTATACTATCGTATAAACTCTGACCATCATCATCATCATCATCGTTGCCATGCTCAGATAAATCCTTTAACGATGAGTTCTCTTGTTTGATCTCTTGTTTGATCTCTTCTTTAATTTTTTGTTTTGATGTTGGTGGTGATGAGTCTACTAGACTTTGCAAAGGTGTAACTATTGGCTTAAACATCTCACTCATGGCCTTTTCAGCGGTATCTTTACCCAACTTTAACATTTTATGTTTCTGTCGGATAGCATCGCTAGCCTGAGATATTTTGCGCAATATATCCCTTTGCTTTATTATCTCCTCACGCTTCATGTTGACAGACTCAAGTTTACATTGCGTATGATAATAATTACTATTCCCTTATTAATTTATACTGATATAAGAATCGAATCCTTTTCTATACCGGCCACTGTTTACTTCACTATCTTTATCAACAACTACAAAACCATACTTATCATTATTCCAACAAGTTGAACAAAGATCTTTGAATAAGCTGTATGACATATCTGTATTAACATGATCATCATATATATGCTTTAAGTTCATCTCATCTTGGCGAAAAAGTACTAAAAAGTTAGCATTATCACGTATCAAATGTTTAGGAATTCTGGTGTACGTTTGACACAGATAAAAACTATCAATATTCCGGTGACGACCCATACAAAAATATGCTCTAATATGATCTTGTTTTTCACAGGCTACATCGTCAAAGATCATTAGTGAATTTAGTTTTGCATCTTCGGGTTTTATTACTTCTGCATGCTCATTATACGGGTAAAATCCAATGCCGTTGATTGGTTCAAGTATAGATTCCAAAAACTTGTACTTTGGTTGATTCAACGATTTTGAGTAGAGATAAATATTTTTCAAATCTCAATCCATTAGGCTGTATAATAAGTGAAAGTAAAGCATTTGTTTTTCCACAATTTGAAGGTCCACAAAATATTGCGCGTAAGCTGTTGGGCAATAATGCACCATGTCTTTTATTTTTATTTTCCAACCCGGAACCTTGAAAAATTTTATCAAAATTTATTACCGGTAGCTTAGCCTCTTGTTTTTTTAAATCCATGTTGATGGTTCACTATAATGTCACAGACTCAGTTATATAAATATAAGTAGCAGCTTTTATATAAACTTAGTTAGTGATCATGTTGCTATGATGGAGTGCAGACGTAAAAAAACTTGTGGTAAAGGTTTAGTCAACAGGATCATCAATAAGCTACCCGTTGAATTACATCTACCCGGGTATCAGTACTGTGGACCAGGTACAAAGTTGACTGAAAGGTTAGCTCGTGGTGATCCTGGTATCAATCCTTTAGACGCCGCATGTAAAGAACACGATATTGCGTACTCGCAGAATCGTGAGAATTTAACAGCACGACACGCAGCTGATAAAATTCTTGCTGAAAAAGCCTAGCAACGTGTAAAAGCGGGAGACTCAAGTTTTGGTGAAAAAGCTGCCGCTTGGAGTGTAAATAAAATTATGAAAATGAAGCGAAGATTCGGAATGGGCTTAAAGAAAAAGGGGGTGAGGGGGAAGAGGGTAAAAAAGAGGGGGAAGGGGGTGAAGAGAAGGGGGAAGCGGGTGAAAAAGAGGGGGAAGGGTGTGAAAAAACCTCAAGTTGCATTGAGAAAAATTGTAACGGCAGCAAAAAATTCTATACATCCAGGGGATAATCCAATCAAATCAGCTCTTCAAGGTGCTCGTCGAAAGGTTAAAAAATCTGGTGGAAAAAAAAATATTAGATTCCCTCGTATATTGCCTGTACCATCAAAAATTGGTGGAGTACTTCCAATCAAATCGGGTCCTAATAAATACGAAGCAGCTATTGTAAACCTTGATGATAAAAATAGATCTGGAACGCATTGGGTGGCATACAAGAAAAGAGGTAATAAAGTAATTTATTTTGATAGTTTTGGTAATCTGCAACCACCTAAGGATCTTATGGAATATCTCGGTGTTGGTAGCGTAAAATATAACCACAAAAGATATCAAGAGTTTGATACAATTATCTGCGGTCATCTTTGTCTTAAGTTTTTAAACGATCAACTATAAATGAGTGGTATTCAGAATATAATACATCAGTCATGGCTGAGTCATTCACGTTAACGTTGACGGGTACATCCTCGGTGTTGGAGGCTAATTATTTTCCTCCAATTGAGTTAGCACCGAAAAAAAATTATGTCCTAGGATTAATAGAATTATTAACATTTAATTCAATACCTAATATTGATGAGGGAGCTAATAAATTTTATGTAATCTCACCACCTATTAAAAAGCAAAGAAAAAAGAGATGTGCAGGGTACTAATGTATCAGATGTGGTACCCCGGATAAGGACTGAAAAGGGTTTTGAAATTATTGGTTCAGTTGATGAGAGAGTTGTGGTGATACCTACAGGAAGTTATGAAATTGGTGATATTGAAAAGTATGTACAGAAGACATTACCAAAATTAAGTATCAGCATAAAAGCAAACAACAACGAATTACGAAGTGAAATCAAATGCGATCAGATTGTAAATTTCATACCTGACGATTCTATTGGTCGGCTTTTGGGTTTTACAAATCGTATGCTTGAACCAAACAAAACTCACTTATCAAATTTACCGGTGACAATTTTGAAACTCAACGTTCTCAGAATCGAGTGTAATATCACTTCTGGAGCCGATATAAATGAACGTAAAGTTCATGCAATCCATGAATTTTTCCCGGGTGTACCACCAGGATTTAAGATCGTTGAATTACCATCACACATCATTTACCTTCCAGTCTCCGTAGACGCTATACATAATTTAAGACTACGGATAGTAGATCAGGATGGAAATTTAGCAAACTTTAGAGGTGAAACTATAACTATAAGATTACATGTAAAATCTCTTTAATAATAATAATAATGGGTATTGTATTTGAGACAAAAAGCGGTAGTGGCTATAAAAAGTCATCAACATGGCCAATAAACATCAGTCACCGGAAACCCTACAAACCGCTAACACATCAGAACATTCAATTTCTCCGGAGCCTAGGATTAAAATTACGTGGAAAATTAAAAAAATAAAAATTTACTTTTGTTGTTTCGAGTGTACACGACCATGGCGGCGACGGCGACAATCTTAAACATTCAGAGGCCAATTGTATTCGATGAATCAGTTGCGCACTATGAATTACATGCACATCAACCGTATGCATCATCAACATTAAATAATAACGATGAAGTTCGTATTACTATACAAAATCAAAATTTATGCATACTTCCAAGTAAAAGTTCATTACATATAATTGGTAAATTTACGAAGAATGATGGTACTGCAGTCGCTGAAACTACGAGACTAGTTAACATGGGAATTTGTCATATGATTAAAGAATTACGTTTATTTATGAATGGCGTTGAAATTGATCGAAATACAAATGTTGGCATTACAAGTCTCATAAAAGGATATTTGTCATTTAGCCCCAGTGAATTAAGTGCTCTAGAGAATGTAGGTTGGCTGTCTAATGACAATACGCAATTAACCAACGCAGCTGGTTATTTTGATATTTTGATACCACTGAATTTACTGAGTGGATTTGCTGAAGATTATCAAAAAATTCTTATAAATGTTCAGCTAGAGTTAGTTTTAACCATTTCAAATACCGATATCAATGCATACATACAGAATCCTGCAGAAGGAGCCGCCGCTGAAAATGTTAAAATTACACTACAAAAAATTGAATGGATAGTCCCATATGTTACATTATCCGATAAAGAAAGAATTCAAGTGTTAAATTATATTACTGGTGATCCATCTATTCCTATAAGTTTTCGAACTTGGGAGTTGTATGAATATCCACTTTTACCTGCAACACCACGACATATCTGGGCTGTCAAAACATCAACTCAGCTTGAAAAACCACGCTATGTAGTGCTTGGTTTTCAATCAGCAAGGAAAAATGATGCGAGAAAAAATGCTAGTCAATTTGACCACTGTAGCATTAGGAATATAAAATTATTTTTAAATTCACAGAGCTATCCTTATGGAGATCTTAATTTAATGATTGATCAAAATCAGTATGCGCTATTGTATAGCATGTATACGAATTTTCAGTCTTCATATTACGATAAAGAAGCCGAACCACTGCTGGCAAAGAAAACATTTTTGGATAACGCGCCACTGTGCGTTATTGACTGCTCTAAGCAAAACGAAGCGATCAAGTCTGGACCAGTAGACATACGTTTAGAATTTGAGTCAGCTATTCCGTTTCCACCTAATACAACTGCTTACTGTCTAGTTATTCACGATCGGATTATTGAGTATAACCCTATAAGCAGTACTGTAAGAAAATTGATCTAAAAAAAAAAAAAAAAAATGGTGGTGGAATTTAATTTAACGCCAACGATACATTATATGTTCGCATGGAGTTATGCTTACAAAAAAGCTAGACAAGGTCCATGGGAACAGACAGCTCGAGATAGAGAAAGATTCAAACGCAGAATAAATAACTTAAATGCTATTATTGAACCTGTACTATTAAAAAAATATAATGATGTAATAAAAGATAAATAAAAATGGTTATGGATGAAAAAATGTTATTATTTTATTTAATAACCCCGAATAATACATTTAGTTTATAATAATATTATATAATTTTTAATTAATAATCTTGTACATTTTGTTAATAAGAATATTATATAATCTTTGATATTATTTATTCATTTGACATTTAGGGCAATCTTTTCGGTATGGATAAAGCCATATTCCACAGATATCCCAATCACCACCAGTCGCCGGATAGTGATCCGTACAAAATGAATAATCTCTTATTTTATCATTGGACTGCAATTCGAATGATAATTTATCCCACACATGACGTATTTGAGTCCTTGCAAAACGTAAAAGAAATTGATAATCGAGACAGTCAAGATCACGTTTATCCATTTTTTTCAAATCAGACAATTGATAATAAATTTGTGCGGATCTTTCGTACGACTTCAGTTGTTGTACATTTTGGTAGGCACATGAATGTGTTCTTCGGCGATGAATGCTTTTAAATATACTATATTGTTTTTTCTGTGTATGATATACATTTCTTAAAATGGAAATCTGTTAAGCTATATTGAATATAATTTCAACCATATATTTACCCGTGAAAATGAAACATATATGGTCATGCATGGCCGTATATAGTTCATACAGATTTTTTATATAAGAAATTTGAGCTGACTATTACACTTACTTATAAACAGGATGTTGTAGTGTATAAAAAATCGTAAATTTTATTGATATCGCTCACAGCATATTGATGATCATATTTTGCTTTTCCGAAAGTGATTATATTCTTTCAATCTTACGTAGCACAACTAAACTTCGTTGTAACTGTCGGTCGCATAGCCTAGTCGTCAAAGCGTCGGTCTCTCGTACAGAAGATCCCGGGTTCGAATCCTCCTAAAGCGGGTGCGGTCATTAATAAGTTTAGCGTTTTTTCTTTGAATTAAAAATTTCCAATTCGATTAGGAATTCAATTATTCGCATACCTGATAATCTCTGCGTCGCCAAAATATTTAAACACAAAAAAAAAATTTTTTTTTCAATTTAGTTAAAATTTCTATACATAGTCATATCAAGTCATATATGGCCGTATCAAGCTATGTATGGGCATACATGGTCACGTATGATCATGTAGAGGCATACATGGCCATGTATGATTTATTTTTTACGGGACTATAATTTAAATTATATCATAAGATATAAGATTCAAGTATATGATTGACATATAATAATTATACATGTAAATATATACTTATGTAAATATATATGAACACATATTTATATAAATGCATATAAATATATTGGTATAGATATATGTCAACATATATAATTGCACAAAAATATATGAACATATGTTAATATAAATGTATCTAAACATATATACATGATAGCTTTATGTACAGTTATTAATATATGATGTATTTATTTATTTATATATTTATTTAACGCATTTCTGCAATTTACAAGTATACTATGACATTTACATGTATCTTTCGATATTTTTAGTACTTTTATGTAGTTACATTATAATTACAACTATTTATTTTTTTTTTTCATAAAGCGTTGAGAAAAGGATTCTGGTATGCTATAATATTTGTCGTCTATGTTTTTTCTCTGAAGATCATGTAATATTACATCATACATTTTATCCACATTAATTCCGAAATCAATATAGCCGTTTCTGATCCTACTTGCCAAAGGCACGTACGTTTTATTATATAAATATGGAAGGACAATCTCAGCACATTTTATGAAAATCGATGAAGAAGGATACGGTGTTACACCAACTATCATGATTGTATATTCCCATGCTGCTTTTTCTACTGGATTATTAGTGGTAATTTGATTAGCATTCGCTATGTCGATAATATAGGTCCAGGTATTATTCCAATCATCAGCATATAAATGATTCAAGTCTATTTTGAAATTCTCAAATGCAGATTCTTTTTGAATTAAAATTGACAAATAACTGATAAAAAAAATCTGAAAGCAAAAATAATATTTTGAATAATACTATAAACAAACAGAAAAGGGGAGGGGGAGTTTTAAGATGAAATTGAAGTACAAACTATGATCCTGAACAATTAAAAATTTTCCAATTTTTTTTTTCAACAATTTAATTTAGAATCGAAAAATAAATAAAGAATTGCACATGTACACTGTAAAAAGAGCGGTGTTAAAAATGGACTCGTTTTAACTCCGCCCGGTGTAAAAATGAAATTACACCGGTGTTAAAAATACCGGTGTTTAAGTGGGGTAAACGGTGTAAAAAGGGAGTAATACCGGTGTAAAAACGAATTGTCGTACAGAGAAACAAAAAGAAACCTATTGTAGCTGAATAAATTTCCTAAACAAGCCATGAATGGATTTTTCTGAAAAAAAATTTCCCGGCCCCGTAGACCCAAAAAACAAAACCAAAAAATTTAGAAAAGTTTTCTCTCGAGCTATTTCTTATGATTCCGCAAAAACCTTGGCTCGAAAAATGATTTTGCTGAAAGATCTTTAAACTAGAGATTTCAAGCTTCAATTTGCTTTTTTTATTTTTTTGAGACGATCATTTTTAACGACAATACAGCCTTCCAAAAATCACTAAAAAATTTATAAAATTTTCTGGTTCCCTTAATTTTTGTGAGAAGTGTATTTTATAAATTTCCAGGCCAGAAACAGTAAAAACAATAACTTCCTGAATTTTCAAAATTTACAATTTTCTTAGCGGGAAGTTAAAGAAGAAGAAAGAAATTTCGAATATAACATAAAAATAAATTATGTAACTTTGAATCTTTATTAAAATTTAAAAAAAATTATTTTGAAAGACAAAATAAAAATCGGAATATAAAGTTTATCGTTTAAAGGTTTTCCGTTTCTCTTATATAATAATTAGAAAAGTTTCTGTTAAAAAGTTCTTCAAGAAAAATACTCCAAATACGACTTTTTTATTATTAGAAAATTTCAAATTATCATCATTTCCCGAGTAAACCATTTTTTTAATTTGATTAAGATAATTGCCTAAAGAATAAGTAGGGGAGGGTGGGGCAGAGCGGCCCCCCTGAAATTTTGATTAAAAAAAAATTTTTTTTTTTCGACTAATTACTATAAATCCGATATGTTTGCGCATTTTTACCCCTACGCATGACATTTGGGGCAAAATGGACAAGCCCAAAATTTTGAAAAAGTGATATTTTCATATTTTTATCGTCAAATTAAAAAAAAAAATTATTATAATTCCACATTTCTAGCCCTACGCATAACACCTAGGGCAAAATGGACCAGCCGAAACTTCCGAAAAAATTATTTTTTCATATTTTTCAGCCGTTTCTCTGTGTTAGAGGCAAATTTGGTCACTAAAAATTTATAAAAATAAAATTTTTTTTTTTAAGTAATAAATTTTTGAAATAAAGTAAAACTATAGAATTGTTTTTTTTTTTTTATTAAATAACAATTAGTAATTAAGGTAATCGAGAGTAAACGATTTATTACACCTTAAAAAAATTTTTTCGAGTAATATAAAACCGAAAATAGTTGTCAAGAGAAAGAAATACATTCTTAATGATGAAAACAATTTTAAAAAAAAAAAAAAACGAAAAAAAAATTTTTTTATTACTTTTTGAAGGGGGGCCGCTCTGCCCCACAAAAAAATTTTTTTTTTTTTCAGAATTTTGGCAAAATCTCCATAAATTTGTTCGAAATAGGACAAAAGTAAAGTGATCTTATGGTTGAAAGCCAAAAAAAGTAATAATTGGCTTAGGGGGGCCGCTCTGCCCCACCCTCCCCTATATAAATTTCATAACCATCCGCCAAAATTTACAAAATTCAATCATGTAATTTTGAACCTTTATCAAAATTTTTTAAAAATGTTGTTAAATGAATATGGAAGACGAAAAAAATATGTAGGCAAGGGCCAGGTAAAACGGGGTACTTGAGGAAATACCAAGTTTTCGAGGACTCAAATATGCTGAATTTTTTTTTTCTTTTAAATGATAATCAAAGTAAATAGAAAAAATTTTCAGTTACCGTTGAAAAAAAAAAAAAATTCGATGTCGCGGACAAAATTGGGTACCCCTTAAGAAAGATAAAAAAATGAAATTTCTGGAGTTTAAATGAATTCGATTAAATTAAATTTTTTTATAAGTAATTTATATGAAAAAAATCGGTCCGTCAGTTGACCCTGCGGGCCAGCCCCAAAACTTCCCGCTGTTTTTGAGCTCAAGAACCTCGAAAACATTATTGTGAATACATTTTCGAGCTCTTCGAGCTCGAAAATACGTTTGTATGCTGTTGTTTTCGAAAAAAAACGTTTTTCACCATTTTTTCTCCAACGATATCTCTCAAATAAATAAACCGATTTTGATGGTTGAGGTGGCATTCGACGCGGCTTATAAAGCTCTAGAGCTCAGTCCATTTTGGAATCAATCCATCGAGCACATTAAAAGTTATCCAGAAAAAACATTTTTGAAAAAATTTTATTTTTGGAATATCTCTGAACGAGTCCTACCGATCAAGCTCAATTTCTCACGGCTTCAAGATATTGACAAGCCGCGTCGAATGACACCTTAAAATTCAAAATCGGTTCATCCTTTCTAAAGATACAGATATTTACATACATACATACACTCGGACATCATCGTGAAATTAGTTAGAATAGCTTCCTAGGACCTCAAAACGTCGACATCTGGTGAAAATTCGATTTTCGTAAATCGGACCGAAACCAATAACTTCCCGAATTTTTGAAAATTTACAATTTTCTTAACAGGAAGTTAAAAATTCTCTTATAATTATTATTTAAATAGTGAAGTCAATAGGTTTGAAATTGGATTTTTAAATTCAATTTATTAACGCATTAACTTATTTATAAGGATTAATGGTAGCAGGAATTTTTTTACGTTCATTATACCTAATTAGAATAACGTATGATCTCATCAAACTATGTATTTTACTTACGCTTTTTGTTTTCATATTGAATTGTTTTGTTTACTCATCAATTGAATTATTCAATTAATTGTTCACTTCTTTAGCGAATAATTTCAATTGTTATAACAATATATTGAACTGAAAAAAAAGATCAAAAATTACGATTGGAGTTTAGTAATTATTTACAAAAACATTAATTCTACATATACGGTTCGACTAACATAGGAAGTCAATAAATATTATTTTTTAATTTTAAATAATAAATGGTAATCAAGTATTACTTACGAATTCTTCTAACTTTTAGTATAGCTTAAATTTTTATACGTACTTTGATATTGTAAATTTGACAAAATTAAGTCAGAGTATTTATACTTCATTTCGTCGTTGTTTCAATCATGTGTTATAACAAACATTGATTGTGCAGGTATGAAACTTTTAAAATCAGTAAATAAATAATTCTGCTGATAATGCAGTTTATATCTTGTCAACATTATATGTTTGAATACTTCCGTGTTAAAATGCATATGTTTTAAAATAAAATATTATTCAAACAAATCTGAGTATTCTGAATTCTTTACATTCAAGACGTTCGTTATCTTTTTTTAACTTCCTGCTAAGAAAATCGATGGTTTTCAAAATTCCGGGTGTGTGTGTGTGCGCGTGTGTGTGTGTGTGCGTGCGTGTGTGTGTGTGCGCGCGCGTGTGTGTGTGTGTGTGACCGGACTATAACTTTTTAACTAATGAACTGATTTAGATGGTTAAGGTGGCAATCGAAAGAGTTTGTTGGCCGTCAACGTTTCTGGAAATTTCAGATCATTTGATCGAATAGACTCGAAAATATTGGCGAATTACGAAAAAAAAATGTTTCTTTGTTTAGTTTTTTATTGATTTCTCAGAAACGAGTTAAACGATCGATTTCAAAATCTAGTCAGCTCTAGAATTTTATAAGCCGCGTCGAATGTGACCTCAACCATCACAATCGCGCGGGAAAAAATGATTTTGCCTCATCATATATGATCATGCATAATTGTCTATATATGATCAGATCCGAAAATTGGCCAGGTCTGATCATACATAACTTGATCTGTTTATACATGATCATATATGATTATATATAATCATGCATGAACGAATATAGTCATTTTTAGAATCTCATTTAGAATATCTGTAAATTATTAATTAAGTAGTTTAATTAGGATTTATTGTCTTCATCAATATCAATGTCGGTTAAAATTAAATAAAAAAAAAAAAAAAAAATTATTAACCATCGACAATTATTTTACTACGAGGTCACCCATCCAATTAATGTCCAACGCCGATGCTGCTTAACTTTGGTTATCGATGGCTTGTAGTCTGATCCTCTAGTCTGTTATACACTTACAATTAAGAAACGTTTATGGCATTACTTAACTCAAATAATCAAATTGATACTTTATACTTTTAAATTACTGCCGAAACCTTTGAACATTTTTTAAGTATTGGGGATTTAAATTTGATTGATAGTTGACAGAATAAAAATTTAATAACATTGATATTAAAAAATTGTCATATTATTTAATATATATATATATATATATATATATATATATATATATATATATATATATATATATATATATTTAAATACTTATAGGTTTCATATCAATGAAATCTGATCAGATTTAATCATAGACATATATAACTACATATAGCTTTATATCAGTCACGTCTGATCAGATCTAATTATATATAGGCCTATATCTAATTATATATGGGTTTGTATCAATCATGTCTGATCAGATCTAATCATGAATAGACTTATATATGATCATATATGGGGTTATAACAGCTAGGTATAATCATATCTAATTATATATAGACTTATATATGATCAGATCTGATCATATATAGACTCATATATGGTTATATATGGAGTTATAACAGCCAGGTATGATTATATCTAATTATATATAGACTCATATATGATCAGACCTGATCATATATAGACTTGTACATGATTATATATGGGGTCATAACAGCCAGGTATGATCAGATCTAACTACATATAGACTTATATATAAATAGATCTGATCATATATAGACTTGTACATGATTATATATGGGGTCATAACAGCCAGGTATGATCATATCTAATTATACATAGACTTATATATGTTGGATTCTCTGTACAAAAATCAATCTTTATTCTTATATATACTTTATTTAATTATTTCTTTTTACTAAATATTCTGTTCGAAATAATATTTCGAACAGTGTTGCATTTAAGTTATAGTATATATATTTAAGTTGAGTTCAAAATATGTATATGTTTACTTAAAGAAAAAGAAAGCTAGCATGGATCAAATTTTATGACCTTAGGTACATGGGTCGACGAGAGATTCCAAGTAAATGCAAGGCAATATGTTTTTCTTCATTTGCACTCATATATATATATATATTTTGAACTTAGAGATCTTTATTATACAAAAAGAGGAGAGGTTGGTGGACCTCAGTGTTAAATAATATTAAAAGAATAAGTTAGTCTAAGCTAAATCTCTTACGAGTGAAGACATACCCTAGAGCGCGTATTTTAATAAAAGATATAATATTCATTTGTTTAATAAATTGATTTGTTTCATTCACGATTACCATACCTAAATTCCCAACAATATATAATCAGATCTGATCAGATATAATTATATATAGACTTATATATAATCAGATCTGATTATATATAGACTTATATATGGGCTTATAACAGCCAGGTATGATCAGATCTAATTATGTATGGGGTCATATATAATTATATATAATTATATATGACCCCATATATAATCATGCATGATTATATATAACTTCATATATGATTATATATAATCATATATGATCATATACATGAACATATATAATCATATATGATTAGGCAAAATCATTTTTTCCCGGGTAGAATAATTTTTTGGTATGGAGATATAACACTGAAGCGATTATTTTCTTTAGCAGCTAGCGATTAAAAATCGCTAGCCGAAAGCGATTTTTTCGCTAGCTGCTAACGATTTTTTCGCTAGTAGCTAGTACGGTGTAGTTAGGGGAATCTGGGGCACGAGGGTCCCCAAAAAAAATTTTTTTTTATGCTTTTTGGGGGAGGAGACCATCGTGCCCAGGAAAATAAAATTTTTTTCGTTACAATTTTTTTTTCAAGTGATCCATTGTACCCCACATATCACAGATCAACTCAAAATATCTTTAAAACATCAGAGGTATCATGATTTGACCGAAAATGAAAAAAAAAATTTTTGAGGGGGACCTTCGTGCCCCAGGTTCCCCTACCTACACCGTACTAGCTACTAGCGAAAAAATCGTTAGCAGCTAGCGAAAAAATCACTTTCGGCTAGCGAAAAAATCGCCTCCAGCAAGCGATTTTTAATCGCTACCTGCTAGCGAAAATATCGCTAGCTGCTAAAGAAAAAATCGCTAACTGCTAGCGAAATAATCGATTGCAGCTAACGATTTTTAATCGCTAGCTGCTAAAGACAATAATCGCTAGCACCTATATAGCGATTATTTTTTTCAGTCTATGATCATTTTTATAGTAATTATTTAAAGAAGAAAAAGTAGTAATTTGATTAAATTTTAGAATCATCGGTATCTTTCTTCAGAAAGAAAACATATTTTATTTCGCTCCACTAAATTAGCTTTTGGCTTTATTCCAGTCCTACTAATTCCAATAGTTCGTTAAAAACTTCAGAATAGTCATACTTTCTTAATATGAATCAGTGAAAAGTACTGACAATCGGCGAATATTCACTGCCAAGGTCGGAAAGAACCATAGGCCAAGACTTGGACCAGGCATGGGCGAATCTTTACCAGCCTTGGACAAACTTTGACACGGGCCGTGGCTGAGCATTGGGCTAGTTTTGGTCCAAGCATTGGATGATAACAATGGCCCGAGCCTTAGACAATCAAGCTTGGGCCAAGTTTCGGGGACCGAAAAATCTAAGGCTCACCCAATACTCGATTTAAAATTAAACATTTAATACTTTATTTTAATTAACGAAAAATGTAAAAGAAAATTTCCATTTTAATAGTGGGATAAAAGTATCTCTGGAGAAATTTTAAAAATTAATTATGTCATAGCGTATTTTGCAAATTATTTCATTAAAATTTTCCAAGTGTCCAAAACTGGCTCTAAAGAGGCCGAAAACGGTACCTCTACTCTAATTAAAAGAGTTTGATCACACCATTAACGACATTACATTTGAGTATAATTAATTAATTATATACTTAATTGATGGGATATAACGAATAAAATTATTTGGATGTTAATGGTAAATACGCCAAAGTATACTATACTGATTAGCCCTGATTAAGAAAAATGATTCGAAACAATTTCAAATCAACGAGTTTTAAAAACATTTTTGTGACAGACACTTGAAATATACGACATTTAGCGCCTATAAAGGAAATTGATGTTAAGTCTTGACGTATTTACTTTAAATAACCGATGGATGATTTATAAGCAATCAGTCGTATTTAATTAAATGCTAATTATTTTATGAAATCGACATTAAATCATACGCTTAATGTTTCCTAAGGTTTAAAATGAGTTAAATGTCGATTCAAAAAAAAAAAATCGGTCTATAAGTTGACCCTGCGGGCCAGCCCCAAAACTTCCCGCTGTTTTCGAGCTCGTTGAGCTCGGAAACACTATTGTGAATACATTTTCAAGCTCTTCGAGCTCGCAAATACTTTTGTATGCCATTGTTTTGTAAAAAACCATTTTTTAGCATTTCTTTCTCCCACGATATCTCGCGAACGAATTAACCGATTTTGATGGTTGAGGCGGCAATCGACGGGTTTTGTCAAGTTCTAAAGCTGATCAAATTTTTGATTCGATTTATCAAGTCGTTTTTGAGATATTTCAGGGAAAATAAAAAATTTTTTTTTTATAATTCTTTCGACAACGGTTTCTCTTGAACGAATGAACCGATTTTGATGGTTGAGGTGGCATTCGACGCGCCTTATAAAGCTCTAGAGCCCAGCCCATTCTGGAATCAATCTATCGAGCACATTAAAAGTTATCAAAAAAAAACATTTTTCTTTATCCCTTAGTCGAAAGTACGCACTTTCCTCCCTAATTTTAAGGCCTAAAGTCTTATTTCCCTCTCCTGGTGGAGTTACATGCGCGTCACTTTTGTCGCCGGGAGCAAAAAACTTTTTCGGGCCTACAGAAACAGCCGGTTGCTGCCATCTAGTGATCGTCTACCACTTTATAAATAAAATTTTTCACGATAACGTCGTAGATCGTTGCTTTATATATGCGTCAGTATTTTTGTGTCTCGTTGTACGTAATATTTTAATTAAACAGTGTAATTACAATGATAAGATAAATGAAAAAGTTTCATCGGATGAATCTATGGACGAGGATGAGGTGATAAAAGATTTTGATGCAGAGGCGAAGTTAATTATTGAAAGTTTATGGATTTATTTATATATTATTTATTGGCAGGAAAAAAATCTTGTTTATAGGCATAAATTTATTTCTTTCGAAAAAAAATAGTTATTTTTTATTTTTTATAAGTATAATTATGTCTTTTTTTTTGTTTTGTTTTTGATGCCTGCCCCCGCCGACCAGACGCACTCGCTTCGCTCGTGCTTTCAAATGTCGCGGGGCAGGCAGCAAAAACGCAACAAAAAAAAAAAAGAGAGACGGAAAAAAATTAAAGTTTTATGTATGTCCGAAAGAGGCGCGTCAATAGGGAGCAAATAAAAAAAACATGGCCGACCTGTCAGCTGAAGGCAGAACGTGGTTGTATTGTTCATAGTATTCAAAAATGTAATTAATAAACGTACTTTCGACCAGGTATAAAGAAAAATCGTATACACCACACGGGAAGATAGTTGAAAGCCCTGCCCTGTGTGTCATGATGCCCTCGGCTTCGCCTCGGGCATCTTATCACACAGGGCAGGAATTTCAACTTTCTTCCCTTGTAGTGTAATATACTATTTCAAAAAATTTTATTTTTGGAATATCTCTGAACGAGCCCTACCGATCAAGCTCAATTTTCTCTCGGCTTCAAGATATTGACAATCCGCGTCGAATGACACCTTAAAGTTCAAAATCGGTTCATCCGTTCAAAAGATACAGGTATTTAGATACGTACGTACATACATACATACATACACTCGGACATCATCTTGAAATTAGTCAGAATAGCTTCCTAGGACCTCAAAATGTCGACATCTGATGGAAATTCGATTTTCGTAAATCGGACCGAAACCAATAACTTCCCGAATTTTTGAAAATTTACAATTTTCCTAGCGGGAAGTTAAAAATTAAGTCGATATCTTATTATGGATCATCAATCCATGCTGTTAAAGTTGGGCGGACACATCAAGTCGCGGTAATACCCATACTTACCCTATTGCTTATAATATTTATACTGTACTTTAAATTATGTATAATAAGATATATATGATTTAAGTATATGATGACATATAATAACTATACATGTAAATTAGACTGGGCCAAAAAAATCGACTGTTTTTTTTTTTAACGATACTGTGAAAATATAATTTGGGATGATAAAAAAAAATTATTGTGAAAATTTGAGCCCTTAATATTGAAATTAAGAGGTGTATCATCGCAATTTTTGATTTTTTTTTGTTGAGCGGGTTTTTCGCTCGTAACTCTTAAACCATCGAGATAATCGAAATTGACTCAGATATATTTTTTGAAGGAAATTTGATACTCTACAAAAAAGGTTTGATTAAAATTTTTTGTCAGTTGAACCGTTTCCTTATAATCATGCTTTGAACATTGGTATGATTTTAAAATTTGATTGTTTAACTTTTGAATTTTGTAATATATGTAGAAATAAGTTTCCGGAAAAAACCAATCAATATTCTGAAAGGAAATTGAGTGCTCTACAAGAAAGGTTTCTTAACAATTTTCGCTAAATTCACTCATTCAAAAGTTATTCAAGATTATTGAAGTCGTTTTACTTAACTTCAAACTTGAATAACTTTTGAATGAGTGAATTTAGCGAAAATTGTTAAGAGACCTTTCTTGTAGAGCACTCAATTTCCTTTCAGAATATTGATTGGTTTTTTCCGGAAACTTATTTCTACATATATTACAAAATTCAAAAGTTAAACAATCAAATTTTAAAATCATACCAATGTTCAAAGCATGATTATAAGGAAACGGTTCAACTGACAAAAAATTTTAATCAAACCTTTTTTGTAGAGTATCAAATTTCCTTCAAAAAATATATCTGAGTCAATTTCGATTATCTCGATGGTTTAAGAGTTACGAGCGAAAAACCCGCTCAATAAAAAAAAATCAAAAATTGCGATGATACACCTCTTAATTTCAATATTAAGGGCTCAAATTTTCACAATAATTTTTTTTTGCCATCCCAAATTATATTTTCACAGTATCGTTAAAAAAAAAAATAGTCGATTTTTTTGGCCCAGTCTAATGTAAATATATATTTATATAAATATATGTGAACATTTATTTGTATATACATATACATATACATATACATATACACATATAAATTTTTTTCTTCTTAAGAAATAGTCAATGATTACAGAATAATATTTTTATTTTATTATTGCTTTAATATAATTGTTAATTAATAATGAATTTTGTTTATTATGTAAATAAAAAGAAGTATATTAATTGTGATTAAACTTCGAAGAAAGTGCATGATGGTCCATATTTTTTAATAAATGAATAATCAACTGGACAATTAAAATCCTTATGAAATTCTGGAACGCTTGTTGCAGCTCTCATTACAGAAAAGTCGTAAACAGAATACTTATCATCAATAACTATTGAGAGTGCTGAAGGAGGATAACAATAAGGACCATTAATTAAATTAATCCAGAACAATTGATTATTTGAGAAGGGTAATTCAGGTAGTGAGGGTTCAATTCCATATTTTGCGGTCCATTGTTGATAGGCTCGATATGTTGCTTTGTAAACGATGTGCTCACTAATTCGTTCAGAAGAGCTTAACCATTCTTTCCACTAAACATTATAAAATTTAAATTTATTATAGAAACATCAATTATATTTATTTTATTTGTAAATAGATATTTTACCGAGTTTTTTGCGTTGTTAGAAGTATAATTCTCTACTTGTTGACGAAAGCAAAGAGTTTTTTCATAATTTATTGCAGTCAAATTAATGCCTTCCGTTAATTTTTCTCCCATGACGATAATACTTTCAGCTAATTTCTCTGCAATTGCTTTACCAATGCGGCCATAGTTTACATACATTGGATTATTAACACTGAAATGTGAACTTCGAAGCATACTCATTGGTACAGCTTTAAAATAAATGTTCATTAGTTAATGATAAATTAATAATTAGTACCCCTTGACGATCACATTGGATCCATAAAACCCAAGTAATTTTCAATTCAAAATATTTCAATCGCTATTTCATTTTAAAAAGAAACACAAGACGCCTCTTTTTTGTAGATAAAGTATAATATGCTACAAAAAAAATTTTTATAAATTTTCTGATAATTCAATATTTTTAATTATATATTTTCAAAAAAATAATCACACTTTTTTTATTGAAAACTTCAAAATTATTTATAAAAAAATTCGAACTGGTTTTATAAAACTGCATATATAGTTGGATTAGCGAGACTTTGTGTTTCAGATATTTTCGGTTTTTACCTCCACCATATAAATTTAATATCTGAGACATTGCGCCTTGATGGTGGGGATAAAACCCGAAGCGCAAAGTCTCGCTAATCCAACTATACTTTTTGTAAGTTTTCAATTCTTCATCGCTTATACTGTATTTTTTTATTTTTAATAAACTGAATGGATGATGATAGTATAAATTAATTTGAATGGAATATTCCGGTGAATTTTCATAAAAAAATAGGTTATTTCAAATAACGATCCCATAATTGACCTGTTTTATAGAGACATAAATCAACCGCGAATCTGATACAACTTTCCGATGGATCAGTTCCAAAGGCATGAGGGCGTATAAAATTTTGCTTCGTCGAATCAGCCAATTTACATCTAGACAAATTTTTTTTCGTTGCAAAATTGTTTGAGACGCCCGATCTCAGAAATCATAACAGTGACAACATGAGTGAGATTAGTGTTTCTAGATTTTTAAATAAAAAACCATTGTCTATCATCATCCTTTCAGTTTATTAGAAATAAACAAATACAGTTGTCTCCCCAGAGAAGCTAATCATAGACCTGTCATAGATCTATCACAGATCGATGGTAAACTTCTCATTGATCTCGGATAGATCTACCATCAATCTATCGCAGATTTATCGTTTTTTGTACGGGTAATCTCGACCATCACAATAGAATTCTTGGAAAATTTTTATTTTTAACGTATCCCTAGCGGATCCGAATTACGGTAAATACAGTGATTTACCGTAATTTACCATAATTTGCCGTAATTTACGGCGTTTAGCAGAATTACCGTAAATTACGGTAATCTACGGCAAATTACCGTAATCTACGGCAAATTACGGTAAATTGCCGCAATTTACGGCAAATTTGCGGTGAAGCTGCGGTAAATTTGCGGCAATGTTGCGGTAAAAGTACGGTAGTTTACGGTAAAAATGCCGCAGTTGTGGTAACAGTGCAGTACTTTACCGTAGAAGTTTTGTAAAATTGCGGTATTTCACCATATAATTGCGGTAAATTTGCTGTATTTTACTGTAATGTGAAGCTTTTCACTGGAATGTCTGTTGATAACCGGATATTTGACTGTAAACAACTGTCCTTACTTGACATTTCGGTACCGTGTCTTTAAGATTTGGTATTGTGTAGTGCTGGATATTATTCAAATCGTAAAGAATCTGTTCTCATCAGTGTTGACCGAACTTTCAAATTGTAGATCTACATTGATATCATTACAAGTATTCAGATAACTTAGATTTTCTCACATTAAAGGTATAGATTAGAATCTATACAATTTAATAATTTTTTAATTTTTCGATCTACTTTGATTTTTTCTAATAAATGTAAAAAATTAATAATTTGATCTACATTCATCAATATAGAATGCCGTATTTTTATTCCAGTATATTTACGCTATTTTTCCCGTAGTATGATCTTATTTTGCGGTGTTAGATGTTATCCTAGCTGATCCGAATTACGGTACATTACAGCAATTTACCGTAAATCACAGCAATTTACCGTAATTTCGTCGAAACTCTACGGTAATTTACCGTAAGGTGCCGCAATTTGCGGTAAATCGCAGTAACATACGATAAATTACCGTAGATTTTTGGCGAAATTGCGGTAATTTGCGGTAATTTACGGCAAATTGCTGTAATTTACCGTAGTTCGGATCTGCTAGGGATACGTGTGTAACTTTTTTTAACACTCACAACATGTCAAAGTAACATATAAATAAGTGTAAAACGTTCGTTTTACACACGGTGTGTCTTGATTTTGACGAATCCTTTTTTACTGTGTTAATAGGCGTTTTGGTCCCCAGACAAAATATCCCCGACAAAATATACTCGCGATCAAAGACGCTGAAGTCTTATCGAATCTTTGTGACATCTAGGGCTTAAAAATATTAATAAATGATAAATATAATTACAGAGTACTCCTCGATGATTGTGATCAGAAGAACTTGTAGGATGACTCCGTGCAATAATTTCGTTAAAATCTCGATTGTTATTTGATCTTCGGTCGAATAATTCTAAATTTATTAATGTCTGAAGATAATTACTTGTGTCAATTTCTAAATTTTCATAATATTTAACAATTTCATTAGTATATTTTCCTTCATAACCAATTACAACCGTTATGTTTTCAAGTTGCTCTATTCCCTGATTTTTTATTTTTTTGTTTATCCAAGTTGATTCATTTATTAAATTCACAAATTGCTCTTTTATATTTACTGTCATCTCTGTAATAATCCTATCGATGTCATTGTCTAAATTTTTTTCGTACAATGCATCACGAGCGAGGGGTAAATATCGGTTGATGATTTTTTTACAAGAATCCTTGCGTATCTCAATTTCGCAATTTTGGGTTGAACAGTATTCGCGTTTTAGCTCACGATATTCATCTGTTAAGTAAGGAATCGTTTCTTGGATTATTTTCCATACACCGTAATTTGCTTGGACACGTATTGGAGTTTTTTTCATCAACTCAACAAAGTCCGGAAAGTCCTTAATTGTAATGATCGTGGAATTAGAAAGACTTGGTATTTCATTATCATAAACTGTAATATAGTTAAGAAGTTTTCTCAAATTTGTTGATGGATAATTTTTGATAAATTCATCATATCGTAGTTCTATGAACTCTCTCCCAGAGTCAAACTGAATAAAAAAAAAGATTAAATAAACAAATAAAAACTGTTTAAAGTTATTAAATAATTTAGGATGTATAAATAATTCGAACTTATGGGTTATTCGTGTTGAATCGAATATTAATATCTAATTTGAAATTTAAATTATTCAAAGTTTTTTGAGGTGGTCATAAATTTTTGAATTATTGGAAAAATTTGAATAATTCGAAAATTCGCTTATAATTCTAATGATTAAATTTGAATTTTTAATTAAATAGTAATATTTGATTAAAACATATTATTCGCACATCCATACCCGAGTAAAATAAAATTGATCCCAAAAATGTTCCGAAGAGGTACATAAGAGTAAACTTTGAACTTTGAGAAAATTTCGAACTACGATTTAATTATTTTTGAACTTTAAAAAAGTAAAAAAAAATTCAACTGATTACTTTTTAAATACGTTATTCAGAATTTCTTACAGCAAAAATTATCAGCTTTAGAATTTTGCTGGCTTGAAGAACATTGAAAAAAGAAAGACTCTAAAACCAATTATGAAAGTTTTTTTACTCGTATCATAACTTTATAACAACGAGGTCAAGACGTTGATAATTTTTTCACTTGTCAATTATTTGAAAGTTCTAAGATGATCACTTCAAAGTTCAGAATTGTCTCAAATTTGGAAGTTCACGGTTTTGAACTTTTTCGGAACGTTTTTGTGACATAATAATATAAAATATGTACTTTTAAAATATCAATTTCGAATGCGATGATTTCATCAATTTCTTCCGAAGATCTTTGCGTGTTTCCTAGTAATTCAGACACTTTTGCGATGTAATTTTTGTAAGCAGCAATTGAAATATTCAATGTTGGATTCTCATGGCTCAGATTATCAGGTCTAATCTATGTATAAATAAGATTATATATTATTTTTTTTACTCATGTGGGATAAGTCCTATATAAGTGCACGCTATTCAGTACGATAAGTTGCCGCTTGCAGTTGAGATGTTTAGCATGTATTGTGTTATTTAATGCACCAAAATTTGACTTAGCGGACGCGATCGATGCTGAGGCAATTTTTTGATCTTTAAAAACAAATTGGGTAATGAAACTAAAACATTACTTTTTAGACTAAAACTTGAAACTAAAATATTAATTGTCCAAAAAATCAGTCTTTTTCACGTATGGGAGCCCAATGTAACTTTTTTAGCTTAACACGATTTCAAATTTTTTAATGTTCTAACTTTGTTACTTTTAAGTTAAGGGGAGGGTAAGGTTAATTCGTACAAAACAAGACATCTTTTTGAGAATTTTTTGTAACGACACAGTTAAAATCTCTTCATTAAAACCAATGGTACATTAAAGTATGGCGTTCAAATAATATTTTGTGAAATTTCCACGAAGAAGTATTCGAAAATACGGCAATGGCAGCAATTACTCGGTCGTGCCTCGGAAAAAAGTAGAATAGCGGTGCTCCTCATAACTTTGTGCTGGATCATCCGAAATCAGAAAATCAAAGTTTTTTCTTCAGATAATAGTTTTCACCACGTAATGCTGAGAGGGTTTTTCGAAATTTCAATTTTTCACTTTTTTGGACCACTAAAGAGGAAAAACGCGATTTTTTTTGCAAGAAAATTGGCTCATTTTGATATTAAAAAATCTGTCTATCGGTTGACCCTGCGGGCCAGCCCCAAAACTTCCCGCTGTTTTCGAGCTCCTCGAGCTCAAAAACATTGTTGTGGATACATTTTCGAGCTCTTCGAGCTCGAAAATACGTTAGTGTGCCATTGTTTTAAAAAAAAACCGATTTTAGCATTTCTTTCTCCCACGATATCTCAGGAATGAATTGACCGATTTTGATGGTTGCGGCGGCAATCGGCGTATTTTATTGAGTTCTAGAGCTGATAAAATTTTGAAATTGATTGGTTCAGTTGTTTCGAAGATATTCGCAAAAAACTGTTTTTTACCATTTCTTTCTCCCGCGATAACTCTCGAACGAATTATCTGATTTTGATGATTGAGGCGGCAATTGACGTGTTTTATTGAGTTCTAGAGCTGATTAGATTTTGAAGTTGATCGTATAAGTCGTTTCTGAGAAATCAATAAAAAACTAAAATAAAAAAAAATTTTTAATTCTTATTCTTTGTATAACTTGTAAACTACATGACCGATTTACCCCAAAATCTAATCAAGACTAAGTTTTGGTGAGCTCTTTCAATCGCCATCAAGTACGTTCAAATCGGTTCATCCGTTCCAAAGATATCGTCGGACAAAAAAAAGTTCACACACACATACGCACACACACACACACACACACACACTCACACCCAAACACACACATATACACGCTAACACACACACACACACACACACACACACACACACACACACACACACACACACACACACACACACACACACACACACACACACACACACACACACACACACACACACACACACAGACACTCGGACATCATTCTGAAAATAGTCAGAATAACTTCCCAGGACCTCAAAACGTCGACATCTGATGAAATTTCGATTTTCGAAAATCGGGCTGAAAACAATAACTTCCCAATTTTTCGAAAATCGTCGATTTTTTTAGCGGGAAGTTTAAAAAATTCGATACCTTACCCCCCCCCCCCCCCCTTATTCAAAGATACATATAATTTCTTTTCGCACTTGGACCTTGATCTTAAAGTTTCAACAAATTAACAATAACAATAAATATTAATTTCTTAAAAAAATTATGTAATCTTTAACCCGACCGGATTTTCTTTTCTGGACCCCATATCACCTGATATTGTACCAATCACTGGATTTACTCCATTGTCTTATTACCCCATTCGTGAAAAATATTGTATCTGCAATTTATGTGGTATCACCGATTGCCCACAGGAGTTGCAGAATATACTATTAACCAACAGTTTTCCTACAGAGATCAAATGAAAATTTTTTTACTAATTTTTCTTACAGGAAGAAGTTCAAACGTTATTGATTCATCTTGATATTTCCACTCCCAAACGTTCAAAAAATAGAATGATTTAAATCCGATGTTATGGGTTTTGATAACGAAGTCGATCCAATCAAAATGTGATTCTTTCCAATTGTTTTCTTCCAAAAGAGGCCAGTTCCCTAGTTTTTTAATAATATCGCGCAGAAGATCCAAAGATTGCTGTCCAGTATTTTCTAAACGATTGAATGCCAATAAAAATTATTTGAATTAAAAATACACAGTTAGAAATTTTGTGTATTTGTGTTGAAAAACTATTTGGTTAAATTTTTTGTGTTGATTTTTAACACAGAAATCTGTTAATTTAACACAAACCATTTGTGTTATTTTACTTTAACAGATTTTTCATGTTAAATGATTAGAAAATTTGGAATGTAACACATTTCTTGTGTTATTCGAAAATTAACACAAAATTTGTGTTGTTTGATTAAATGTTCCCGCGTGATTCTTCATGACTATAACCACCCTGATTAAAAAAGTGAATTGAAAAGTATTGAAAATTATGTCAATTCTTTTCAATCCCTCGGCGATTTTGGAAAGTATTGAATGGAATTGAAATTTCCATCGTTTGAATACTTTCCAATTCCAAAGTGAAATTCGAAAGTATTGAAAAGAATTCAATCTTTCATCATTTCAATACCTTCCAATATGGAATTATTTTGGTATTCAGAAGGATTCAGAAAGATTCAAAAATTTCAATTCATTTCAATTTTTTTCAATCCCACACTTGATCCGAAATGTCGGATTATTTAGGTATTGAGAAGGATTCGGAAAGATTCAAAAATTTCAATTCATTTCAATCTTTTTCAATCCCACACTTGATCCGAAATGTCGGATTATTTAGGTATTGAGAAGGATTCAGAAAGATTTAAAATATCAATTCATTTGAATCTTTTTCAATTCCTCGGAAGTTCAGAAATTCTTTTATTATTTTGGGATTGAAAAGTATTTATTTTATGTCAAAATGAAAACCTCGGGGTATAGAAAGTATTCGAAAGGATTCATTTCTCATCTTTTTCAATACTTTTCAATTCACTTTTTTAATCAGGGCAAGCAAAGTATTGTAGCAGCATTGTCTGCAGGGAAATTTGGATTATAATTAAGTTATAATTAAATATATACATTTTACAATTGAATTAAGATAACTTTCACATCTTTTTGACCCGGTTCAATTGTTTGCTAAATTGACATAAGTTGTACTAAGGGTAGATCAGTATACTTGAGTTTGTTAGGTTATGTGCTTATGTTTATTAGTTGATTTTAACGCGGAAAATGTGTTAAATTTATACAAATGTTCTGTTAAGACGCGTTTTCATTTGTTTCTCTATTCGCACTCAAGTGGATAAACGGTACTATCTTTGTTGCACTTGTACAGTAAATGGAAACTTTGTCCAAGCTTTTCTCGTAAACAAATGGAAGTTGTCAAAAAATTGAAGTGCACTTCGCTAGTTCATAGAGTAAAGCATCGGGTCCGTGTCTTTATTTAGCGTTTAGGGTTTTTATTTCTGAGAAAAGCTTGGACAAAATTATCTGAAAACGGTTCTTAAATATACACAAAATTTCTGTCAAAAGAACAGATTTTATGTGTTCAATTTTATTTAACATAAAATTTGGGTTAAAGATCAACACAAACACAATAATCTGTGTAGACCGTTTACAACACACGATTTGTGTTGAATTTTACACAAAATTTCTAGCTGTGTAATTACCATATTCAATTTTGTTTACCGTATCTCATGCATGTTTTGTACAAATCATTAAGAAGTTTAAAAGGTTTAAAGTCAACGAAATCACTTATTCGTGACCCTAACATTTCTAAATTTTTGTGAAGCATATCGTTGTAAAGGAAATCCCATTCTTTTGAAAAGCTCGAATAACTAGAGTTACCACAAACGAATTCTTGAATGTTGTCACAAGGACTTACATTTTTGTTTAGCCTTTCATTAGTTCGTTTAGCTAAAATTAATCATTTTTTTTTTTATTTTTACTTACAATAATTCTATAGTGTTTCTTGATATCATAATTATTGTACTTACAGAGTTCTGAATATAATTCCTCACAATTTTGATCCGGACATTTCTTCGTTACTTCTAAAAAATTTATATTTTTAAGTTATAAAATTGTTTAAAAAAATTTTTTTTTTTAGCTAAATAGTTTCATTATATTTTTTTTTTAATTGTTCCAGCGTATAGCCGCATTTATGGCCTTTTACACTTTTTGCCTTTACATCGCAACTGCTTCCTTTCTTTATCTGCTTTCATTGTGCGGCTGTGGCCCGACTTGTGCTTATACTGTACTGTACCATTACGGTGATACCCTATCCTCCACCTTGGCTGTGGGGTTATAGGGGCAAGAGAAACCACAGAGAAAACCATTACCAGTGAAGCTCGGTTTGGTGAGGCTCTAGTGATCGATAAAATTCCCATTTTACCGATCACTAGATCTTCATCCCGCGCCTAATGGCCAGAGACCTCCGATCGAGCTCAACGCGTGGCTAAGCGGTCACCCAGCCAAGTTGCGACCATTCTCGGTGCTGCTTAACTTCGGTGATCGCCCGAGACACACGAGAACCGATCGGCTGTCATTGCTGTTTCAGTAGTTTCATTATAAAATATCTAAAGTTTGATCCTAGTTAAAATAGGTCACAATTTTGAAAAAAAAATTTTCTTCTGACGGATTGAGTTTCATTTTTTTTTGGGATTTTCTTCATGTATAAAGAATAAAATTCAAATTTTCTATTAAGTGTCAAAATAATTATCGAAAAATAATTTACCACTATTTTGTATATTATTTATAACAGCAGCTGAAGTATTTGTCAGAAAAGAAGAAAAAATAATTCCAATACTTGAAATAATAAAGAATTTTGTTGAAATTCTGTAACAAATTATGCAATTATATATAATCTTACACTAAAAATAATTTATATTCAGTAATATAAATTTTAAACGTTAATTTTTAATTCCGAGTATGAAAAAATAATTATAATGTAAATAAATAATTTATATAAATAATTATTCGTACCTATTATAGTTGCCCATTTGGAAAAAATTTTGATATTTCACTTCAAAATTATGTTTTTCTTTGAAATATTTTAACAGAATAATCCTTTTGGTCAAATTTATTTTCTCTTATATCCAGCAATACGATCTGCTGACCGTCTTTCCCTCTATGCTGTCTTTAAAGAAACAAATAATAGATATAAAAAATAACAGTTATTTATATTCTGGTTTTACTGTTTAATATGACGTAACAGTCACCAAATTTCGTAGTTTTAGTCCGAGTTCAATGGATCTAATCCTTACCCTCAATTTAACCAAAACAAAAATATACGAGTAGGAAATTCCCCATTATTTTATATTCAAAAAATCTAATAGCTCAAATCATGTAACTGAGCCATTCCATATCAAATCGACAAATGGTTAGAATCGACCTCCTCGGATTCAGATAAATTTTAGCGGAGAGTTTTGTCTCATCATAAAATGAAGTTCTGCCAGAGGAAATAATTTTCAAAAATTTTTCTTAAGAGTTATGCAAAATTGAAAAATTCCCTGTTTTTCTGATTTTTTAAGTTTATTTATTTAATATTTCATAACCTACTGTATATTTTAAAAAAAAACGATGATGCGTTCAGAGAGGTATGAGAAAAAAGTTTTTTGAAAAAGATATTTTGAAAATTACCAAAATTGGAAAATTTTGAATTTTTCAAAATCGTAAAAAGTAAAGTTCGCAGTAAAATTTTGGGCACGAAAATTTCTCGAAAATTTTACATTATTATTTAATATTTTATATTGTCATTTAATAGTATAAAATTTTCGATAAATTTTTGTTTTTACATCCCATTAACACAAGAAAAATATTTTAGAGCTGAAACTTCAATAATCATGTGGTAGAATAATTATATTCGACAAAAAAGTTGAAAAAATTGAAAAGTCAAAATTAAAAAATTCATATTTTTGAAAATAAAAAAAAAACACCCTCCTGAAAATTTCAGAATTTCTTAAGATATGTTAGAGGTATAATGTAAAAAATTTTGAGCCCAAAATTTTACTGCGAACTTTACTTTTTACGATTTAAAAAAATTCAAAATTTTCCAACTTTGGTAATTTTCAAAATATTTTTTTCTCATACCTCTTAGTGTCCTCTTTGAACGCATCAGCGGTATTTTTTTTAATATACCGTAGGTTATGAAATATTATATAAATAAACTTAAAAAACCAGAAAAACAGGGAAATTTTCAATTTTGCATAACTCTTAAGAAAAATTTTTGAAAATTATTTTCTCTGGCAGAACTTCGCTTTATGAAGAGACAAAACTCTCCACCAAAATTTATCCGAATCCGAGGGGGTCGATTCCAACCATTTGTCGATTTGACATGGAATGACCCAACTTTATATCTATAGCCATTAATGTCAACAATACGTTGGATTATCCGAAATAACAATAAAAAAATAAATATTATCACTTAACGGCATTCTCAGACAGTCTCTCCCACTTTTTTAAAACATTCGATGACCTTGAACTGTCATACTAGTATAAAAATCTCATTAATTAATTTCAAAAAAATTAAAGAATTAATTGAAAAAAGGACACCGCAGTTACAATTTCTCCGAGACATAAACTAGTAAAAAAAATTACTTACAGTTGTTATCAATTAGGAATTAAACGAAATTTGGTAAGTAAATTTTAGCCTAAAAAATTTGACATTCCAAATTATATTGTTGACATGAAGGTTTTACTGAAATTTATTTAACAAATTTTGTTTAACTCCTAATTGATATCATCTGTAAATAATTTTTTGATAAATCTATGTCTTGGCGAAATCATAACTGCGTTGCCTTTTTTTCTATTAATTAATTGAACATTAATGTGAATTTGTGTGAGTTCACCTTGGTTTCGACTTAGCTGGTCTTACTTAGTTTACACTGTAAAAAATCCGGAGTGAATTCGGAGTGAAATTAAATCCGAATTTACTCCGCATTCACTCCGCCACTCGGAGTTCCGGAATATAAAAAAAATCACTCCGCATGCGGAGTGAATTGAGATTTTTTTTTCAGCGGAATGATTGCGGAGTGACGCGGATTTTATTTCACTCCCAATTCACTCCGGTCCGGGGTTTTAATACTTAAATAAATTTATATTAATTTATATTAAACTGCTAAACAATGTGTGTGTGTGTGTGTGTGTGTGTGTGTGTGTGTGTGTGTGTGTGTGTGTGTGTGTGTGTGTGTGTGTGTGTGTGTGTGTGTGTGTGTGTGTGTGTGTGTGTGTGTGTGTGTGTGTGAGTGTGTGTGTGTGTGTGTTAGCGTGTATATGTGTGTGTTTGGGTGTGAGTGTGTGTGTGTGTGTGTGTGTGTGTTAGCGTCTATATGTGTGTGTTTGGGTGTGTGCAGGTGTTTGCGTGCGTGTATGCAAATGTGTGTGTGTGTGCAAATGTGTGTGTGTGTGTGTGCAAATGTGTGCGTGTGTGCAAATGTGGGCGTGTGTGTGCAAATGTGTGCGTGTGTGTACAAATGTGTGTGTGTGTGCAAATTTGTGCGTGCGTGTGTGTGCGAGTTCGCGTGTGTGCCTAAATATGTATGTGCGTATGTGTGTGCATATCAGCTGATCAATAATGTAATACGCGAGTTTTTACTTCGATTTTATTGAGTGGAGTTATATTTTATTAATAATATTTACAAAACTCCGCTCTGGAGTGAATTTCACTCCGGTAGGATTAAATTAATAAAAAATTATCTACTCCGCGAAGACTCCCCTGCGGAGTGAATTTCACTCCGAGGGGAGTGAATAATTAAAAATTCATTCACTCCGCATTCACTCCGCGAATTTTTTACAGTGTAGATTTAAGACGACCAAGTCTAAATCAAGTTTTATTTTTGACCCGGGCACTTTTCAATTTAGTAGATTCTCATAATCACTTATCAATTCAGTGGATTCCCATATCAAATCAGTGAATTCTAATATTCACACATTCATACAGTGAATATTCACTAATTCTGCGTGGTACGATTGTAGAATTGACAAACGTGAATATGCACTTGAAATTAGTGAAAAATGACTAATTCTTGTTTAGAAAGTACTCTCTTACATTTATTGTTTGATATGACGTTTAAAATATATGTAGATAAGACTATTTGCTGACTTACCCCCTTATTTTCTTATTGCATACGAGTTGATCCAAGCCTTTCCGTTTTCCAATTAGTTTTGTTTCTTCAACTTTATTAAATATTTAGACAATACGGTTAGGTGGTTATAAGCCTACTCTGATTTTCATTTCTTTTATTAGAATCACTGTATCAAAATTTTCGGATATACGGTCAGGCTGCTACCAGCCTACTTTGACCCTGAATGAGTGTAAGAATCTGTGAATGATGTTAAGGTTTTGGGACTCAAAACACAACTGATCTCCTTTGGGCTTCGTCGCAGGTATCCAAGGAAAAAAAGAGCAGTTCCCACATTTCTCTAGATGGAGCAAAGTTCTACACACTCGTTTTTCCACTTCTTTCAAAAAAATCGTTGTCTCGGAGCCGTACTATCCCTTCTTCAATCTCTCTAAATATGAATTAGTGATTTTTCAATAATTTCAAGTGAATATTCACTAATTGTCAATGCTACAATCGTACCACATATTCATTTAGTGAATATTTACTAAATGAATATGTGAATATTTGAATTCACTGATTTGATGAGTGAATATGAGAATCCACTAAATTGAAAAGTGAATATGGGAATCCACTGATTTCATTGGTAAAAAAAAAAATATAATATTGCGAAAAAAAATATAAGACACTTGTAATTAGATCCGAAATGTGATTAATGTATTAAAATCATTACTAAGAGGACGTATACATGATTTTAATTGATGAAAAAATCTCGGTGACTACTGGGCTCGAACCTGCATCCTTACGATTCAAAGTCTTTGATGCTATCCACTGCGCTGACCTACGCATGCGATTGCGTGAGTGTAAATAGTATATTTGTTATGATACCAAACAATAACTGATGAAGAAATAAAAAAATCCGTGATGCTATGATTGACGTACTCTTCATATAAATATATTATTGTTCTGTACTTCTATTTTTTTTTATTTGTAAAGTTTTTTATTAAAATTTTAAAAAATAGCACTACAATTATTAATTATATTTATATCTAGTATAATATTTAATTATTTTCTAGTTAAAGTTACTAGTGAAATTGTGAAATTCATAAATTAAGAAGTGAATAACAGTTTTAATTTTTCCTACTTTTGATTATTGTGCTGCAATTTTTACGGATATTACTAGTCAACAGCAATGTAAATTACAGCGTAAGCTTAATGTATGTGTTCGATATATTTTTAAAATATCGAAATATGAACATGTCACTGGTTATTATAAAGACTTGCGTTGGCTTACCTTAAAAGTTAGGCGTGAGTTTTTTATGGCTTGCCTTATTTACAAACCGGTATATTTAGATCAAAAACCTTTAATTACTAGGAACTTAAGGATCCTTAGAACGCGTCTGCGAAGAGGGGAGGCACGGCAAGATCTTCTTGTAGTGCCGTATTGTCATAGTGCCAAATATGATAAGTCGTTCATAATTAGTGCCATTAGAGTGTGGAATAGTTTACCAGAGTATTGTACCTCACAATCGACTTTCATAGAATTCAGGAAATCATGTTATACTTACTTGCTAAATTCTTCGGTTTCGTGAGCTATATTGATGGATGTGTGATGACATTTATGTTTATGTTAATGTTAATGTTTAATATTTTTGCTATTTGATTGTATTGTATTTTATACTGAATACTGTATTGTAATTTTGTATTTTGTACTTGGATGGCCGCAAGGAGCTTAGACTCCATGGCCAATGAATAATAAATAATAATAATAATAATAATAATAATAATAACAGTTTTACTTGTAGAAATTATGAAAATATAGCTAGTTCAGTAGTGAAAATCACTAATTTGTTAGTGAAAATTATAGTACCAAATTTATTAGTGAGAATTCACTAATTTGTTATTTAAATACACTGATTATGAAGTGAATACTGCTTCACTAACGTAATTAATGAAATTTCCACTAATTCATGTTTAGAGAGATGATTTTCTATGATACATTTACGGCGGATCACACCTCCTTGACCCACTACAACTGACCCCTCTAAGTCACTTACTATGCTTGTTAATAAAAATGCTTAGAACTACTCAAAAAATTCTTTATTCTTTTGTTCAAATTTTTACTTGTTTATTGACGTTTACTGTTTACTTTAATTATTATCTATTTTAATGATTTCACCCTTTTATTTTAATGATTATTTATTTAATAATTTTCGTTTTTCATTTCGATTATTATTTATTTGGTAGTTTTACTTTTTTTCAAATTACTCTCAATTTAAATAATTTGAACTTCTTATTTTAATTTTAATCTATATTATTGAAAGAATAAGGAGAATTCTGTTCCCGTCATATCTATATGATAGAATTGGTTAATGTTATTAAATTTGGGACCTTTAGAAAAATCTTGACTTGAATTTGTGCTTTTTCGTAGTTTAAAAATAAAAAAGACAATAAAAAAAAATCTTTTAGGATTTAGAATTTAGAATTTCGTTTATTAATGCCAAGGCACAGGCCAAATGGCAAATTTCATAACATAGTAATTACATTTATTACAAAAGAACATATAGTTGTGAGTACATAGTACAACTATATGAAATAAGAATACTTATAGATAAATTTAGTTATGAATTACATCAATATTCATTCGGTAATAATTATATAAAAAACAAGGATTTAAGGTATAAACTCTTAACTTCACTTTTACTTAGGTCAACTAGTAATTTTACGTATTGCACAAGCAAGATCGCGTCAAGTGGACCCCCCGTTTTCTACTTGGTCATGAAAATCAAGTCTATGTATTTTTTTCGTATGTAGTCACTATGAAAAATTAATCCCTCAAACGATTTTTTAAATTTTCATTTTAACAGCAATATTTTTTACAATAAAAATTTTGAGTACTTTTAATTAAAAAATAGATTCCAAAACAATCGTGAAAGGTAAATTAATGAAAGGGCATAGCCGGATTAATATGGGAATTCTGCCCCAATGGCTTTTTTGACTCAAACTTAGGGGGTCGATTTGGTGTTGAATGAAAATATTGCACCTCAATTTTCAGCTCTTTAACTCAAACGGTATTCGGGAATTTCAAAAAAACCTGTTTTTTCGAAATTATTTTTCTGCCCTCCGGCCGGAAAGTGGCAACTTTCGGGCCGCTGCCCTGGACGAAGTTGCAACTTTCCGGCTTCGTCGAGCAGAAAAATAGTATACGCACCTTGGCCAGTAAAAAAGAAAGCCTCAGACCACATGTTTGTCAGCCTCGGCTTCGCCTCGGCCAACAATTACATGTGCTCTGAGACTTTTCTTATTTTACTGGCCTAGGTATGTAATATACTATTTATCTTTATAGTAAAATTCGGAATTAATCAATGATGATTTTTTTCCTAATTCTTACGAGTCCAAAACATGAAAAAATCATATGATCGTGTTTCTCAAACGGAAAGCCGATTTTCAACGGAGAAAATAAAATTCTAATCTTTTTTTTTTAGCCTTTTTGAAATATGTCACTCACCAAAATTCGTCAGAAAATGTCTTTCATACTCTTCTATACTCGGGAATTTGTTGTTTTTTTTGAAGTGGTGGATCAATTAAAAAAAAATTAAAACTCATTTTTTTCTTAAAATCTTGCGTTTTAACAAACTTAAATTTTTTTTTTGTTCAAATAAGTACGTAGAAAATTTTTGTTATTATAATTTATTTTTTTCTGTATCAAAGTTTAAAATATTTCCGTGTTAAATTATTTTTTATTATTTTTCATTTTTGTTCTATCAAAATTTTTTTTTCTTACATTTTAAGAAGCACGTTCTGGTAGGAAATTGAATTTCCTACAAAAAGCATTTGATCTGTTATATACGTCGAATGGATGAGAAAAAAAGTTACAGGTCTTTAAATGTCAACAAAAAATGAAGTTCATTTTTTCGTTGACAGTTAATTTCCAAAATTTAATATTTTTTGAACTTAACTTTTCGTTGACATTTCGAGCCCTGTAACTTTTTACTCATTCATTGGACGTATATATGATATCAGATACTTTTTGTAGGAAATTGAATTTCCTACAAGAGAGTGCTCGTCAAAATTTGAAAAAAAAATTTTTTGATAAAATAAAAATGAAAAATAATTTAAAAAAAATTAACATTAAAGAAACTGAATTTTTGTTGATCTTTAAAGCCCCGTTACTTTTTCCTAGCTTGTTTGACGTACATAATGTATAAGCACCTTTTGTAGAGAATTTAATTTCCTATGGAATTATACTAAGCGGAGTTGGAAAAAAAAAAATGTTTTTCGTAGTCTCAATAACAAAAAAATAAAATGAAAAATTTGTGTATTTTAAATCGGAAAGGGGACCCCCCTTTGTGATAGCTCAATTTTAAAGATATCTGGCTGAAATTCGGTAAGGATTTTTCTTATAATATAAAGTAACTTTTGAGCCCATAAGACGTTGAAAAAAAATATGTTTGTTTTTTTTGCGACACCCTAATACTTGTATATTTTTTATACTATTGGGAAATATTCTAAACTTTGATACAGAAAAAAATAAATTATAATAACAAAAATTTTCTACGTACTTATTTGAACAAAAAAAAAAAATTTAAGTTTGTTAAAACGCGAGATTTTAAGAAAAAAATGAGTTTTAATTTTTTTTTAATTGATCCACCACTTCAAAAAAAACAAAAAATTCCCGAGTATAGAAGAGTATGAAAGACATTTTCTGACAAATTGTGGTGAGTGACATATTTCAAAAAGGCTAAAAAAAAAGATTAGAATTTTCTTTTCTCCGTTAAAAATCGGCTTTCCGTTTGAGAAACACGATCATACACTGTAAAAAATCCGGAGTGAATTCGGAGTGAAATTAAATCCGAATTCACTCCGCATTCACTCCGCCACTCGGAGTTCCGGAGTTTTGAAAAAAATCACTCCGCATGCGGAGTGAATTGGGAGTTTTTTGTTAGCGGAGTGATCTCGGAGTGACGCGGATTTTATTTCACTCCCAATTCACTCCGGTCCGGAGTTTTAATACTTAAATAAAATTATATTCATTTATATTAAACTGCTAAACAATGTGTGTGTGTGTGTGTGTGTGTGTGTGTCTGTGTGTGTGTGTGTCTGTGTGTGTGTGTCTGTGTGTGTGTCTGTGTGTATGCGAGTGTGTGTTTGTGTGCATGTGTGTGTCTGTGTGTGTGTCTGTGTGTATGCGAGTGTGTGTTTGTGTGCATGTGTGTGTTTGGGTGTGTGCAGGTGTTTGTGTGCGTGTGTGCAAATTAGTGCGTGTGTGCAAATGTGTGCGTGTGAGAAAATTTGTGCGGGTGTGCAAATTTGTGCGTGTGTGAAAATGTGTGCGTGTGTGAAAATGTTTGCGCGTGTGTGCCTAAATATGTATGTGCGTATGTGTGTGCATATCAGCTGATCAATAATGTAATACGCGAATTTTTACTTCGATTTTATTGAGTGGAGTTATATTTTATTAATAATATTTTCAAAACTCCGCTTCGGAGTGAATTTCACTCCGGAGGGATTAAATTAATAAAAAATTATTCACTCCGCGAAAACTCCCCTGCGGAGTGAATTTCACTCCGAGGGGAGTGAATAATTAACAATTCATTCACTCCGCATTCACTCCGGATTTAATCCGCATTCACTCCGCGAATTTTTTACAGTGTATGATTTTTTCATGTTTTGGACTCGTAAGAATTAGGAAAAAAATCATCATTGATTAATTCCGAATTTTACTATAAAGATAAAAATAATTTCGAAAAAACAGGTTTTTTTGAAATTCTCGAATACCGTTTGAGTTAAAGAGCTAAAAATTGAGGTGCAATATTTTCATTCGACACCAAATCGACCCTCTAAGTTTGAGTCAAAAAAGCCATGGGGGCAGAATTCCCATATCAATCCGGCTATACCCTTTTCAGGATTTATTGTCGAATATCTATATTTTATAGAAATATTAATAGCATAAAATTATTTGTTTATTATTCCATTTTTAATTAATTTTTAAGTGAACAAATGAAAATTTCATTGACTTCTCGGTCAAAAAATGAAGTTTTTTTTCATGGGTTACATGCATTATTTATTAAAGTTTAAGATCCTGAAAGAAAATTTTACTGCTCGCGATTAAAATAACAATATGTATTTATTTATCACCGCGCGCCGGTCGCTGAGCGTTCTCACACAGTGCGCGGCCGAGCGTCTCAGGCTCTATTGCAGCATTGGTCAGTCATAATTGAAAATGACATTAAAAAATATTATTACTAAACAAATTTTATTTTTTTTTAAACAATATCATGAATAATACAATAAAATAATTTTTTATCGTTAAACTGAAGCAGGGAAAACTAACTGATAATTAAGTTTAATTATTAGTTACTTTTCCCTGATTATCGGTTAATAAATAATTAATTTATTATTAATTAGTTAATAATAATTTCTAAATTATTATTAATTAAAAATTAAGTTCAGTTATTCGTCAGTTTTCTCTAGTTATTGATTAATAAATAATTAATTTATTATTAATTACTTAATAGTAATTTCTAAGTTATTATTAATTAATAATGAAGTTTAGTTATTAGCCAGTTTTTCCTAATTATTGTTTAATAAATTATTAATGTATCAATAATGACTTAATAATAATTTATAAATTATTATTTATCAATAATTAAATTTAATTATGAGTTAGTTTTCCCTGTTTCAGTTTGATAATAAAAAATTATTTTATTGTATTATTCATGATATTGTTTAAAAAAAAAAAAAAATTGTTTAGAACTTTTTTTTTTTAATGTTACTTTCAATTATGACTGACTAAAGCTGCAATAGAGCCTGAGACGCTCGGCCGCGCACTGTATTGAGAACGCTCAGCGACCAGCGCGCGGTGATAAATAAATTCATATTGTTTAATTTAATCGCGAGCAGTAAAATTTACTTTCAGGATCTTAAACTTTAATAAATAATGCATGTAACCCATGAAAAAAAACTTCATTTTTTGGCCGAGAAGTCAATGGTATTTTCATTTGTTTAGGGGAGAGTGGGGTCAATTGAACCAAAAATACTTTAACATTTTTTTTTAGATGAATAAAAGCAAAATGATAACTTTTTTTTTTTATGAAATTATACTTTATTATATAGACTATCATTTCTCATAAGCCCATAACTTAAAAAGTGATGAAAGTTTTTAATAAATACGAAATTGTACAACTGCATCAAATGGTTCAATCGTCCCCTTTGCGGGGGCAATTGAACCACTAGTCGGGGACAATTGAACCAAGAGTATTAGAACCACAAACGAATGACATTAATAAATAATTTACTATTCATAACAGCTTAAAACTGAAATTACAATACTTCTAATAATATTGATCATTTTATATAACATTATATGTTATAACAATCACTTTTACAACTTCTGTCAATATAATTATTTTTTTGCTTGGTTAGTTTAGCTTTTTTTCACATTCAGTCAAGATGCGCGCGCATGTCTGATGCTCACAGTGTGATTTGTGTGGTTCAACCGTCCCCGAAAGTACTGGTTCAATTGACCCCATATGATTTTATTGAAATAATTAGTTTAAAAAAAAATATTCAAGAACTATTTTACTAGATGTAAAGTTAGAAATTTATGACTAATATATGAAAGAAGGTATTACAAAAAAAATTTTAAGATTACATTTGAAAATTAAAAACTTATTAAACAATTTGTCAAGAGCTGAAAAAAAATTTCAGATGCCTAAAAACACAAAAACTTGATTTTTTTAAAATTAAATTATCATATTGGTTCCAAATTTTGGTCAGACTAAGGTTTAGTGTATTAAAATATAATTCCAAGAAAACGCCTCATTTTTATATTTTTTTCGATTTTTTAAGCTTACTGGTTCAATTGCCCCTTGGTTCAATTGACCCCACTCTCCCCTACTTAAAAGTTAATTAACAATGAAATAATAAACAAATAATTGTATGCTATTAATATTTTTATGAAATATAAATATTCTACAATAAATCTTGAAAATTTCATTAATTTATCTTTTACGGTTGTTTTGGAATCGATTTTTTAATTAAAAGTACTCAAAATTTTCATTATAAAAAAAATTGTTGTTAAAATACAAATTTTGAAAAATCGTTCGAGGGATTAATTTTTCATATTGACTACATACGAAAAAAAAAACATAGACTAAATTTTCATGATCAAGTGGAAAATAGGAGGTCCACTTGACGTGATCTTGCTCTTTACCAATTCTGAATTTTATTTTAGTTTATTCATTCAGTTAATCGTTTTAGTTTTTAGTTTCCATTTTTCCTAATAATTTTCAAATTTTATTTTGACTTATTCAATTTAAAAGTTTAAATTTTTAAATTTTTAATATCCTAGATTGTAAATAATATTCTTTTTTGTTTTTTTTTTTAATGCTTCCTTTTTTTTTCTTAAGAGTACTTCTTTGAATTATTTGAAAAGTCCTTAACTCTTAACGATTTCCCTTAAAAATATTTCTTTAAATTATTTTAAAAATCCAGAGATAGACATTGCCTCTTTCTTTTTCCGTCTCTTAAAAATATTTCTTTAATTTATTTTAAAAAATCTTTAGCCATAAATCAATTCCGATTTTTTTAGAGAATATATTTTTTACTCAAAGAGATAAGGAAACATGCTAGCTGCCATTTTAACCGGAACCGAGGCTTAGGTTTTCGTTTGGGTACCGCCATCGGGGAAAAATTCATTTTAGTGTGTCTACCCATTGATGGGTTTTAGATAAAATAAAATAATAAAGAAAAAATCTGAAAACAGCCTGACCCTGTGGATCAGCCCTCAAAACTTTTTGAGGTCCTAGGAAGCTGTTCTGACTATTTTCAGAATGTTGGCCGACTGTCTGTACGTATGTATGTGTGTGTGGTTGTATGTAGGTGTGTGAACGCCTCATAACTTTTTAACTAATCAACCGATTGAAATGATTCTTGCACTCAGAGAAAAGTTGATAGTCATGTTAACTAAAAAGCTTTAACTATTTAAAATTAATTCCTAATCCTATTTTTTAAAGTAATATTAACTATTCATTAATTGCTGAAACATAATAAAATTTATTGGTATTACTAAAATTTGATAGTGATTAAAATTTTTTATCGCAACTACTGAAGTGTAGTTAAAATTAAACAAATTTTAAGTAATTCCAGCAACTTTTTTGTTAGTTCAAGTAAGTAGAAAGTTGCTTCAATCGTAAGTGTTGATTCATAGTTAATATTAAATAGTTATTCTAACTATTGAGTTAATTGCTGAAACTAAAATTTTTTAGTTAAAGCTTTATTTCATTATAACTTTATAGTTACCCGGGTCAAAAATAAAACTTGATTCAGGCTCGCTTCGCCTTATTTTCTTTTTAAGTTATCGATTTGCCGACGATTTTTTGATAAGATCTCGACTTTTTCAACTTAAATTTAATTTTTTTCAACTTTTTGAACTTTTATTGCAGACTTTTTGCAGAAGATAAACCAATGAAATAGCCCACAGAAATTAGCCAAATCGGCTGTGCCAACTGGAAATTGATCGAAAAATTATAATTTCTTGAAATTTCGATACCAAGTAGGACAATATGAAATTCTAACAAGTATCTAATGGCGGTCTCAATTTGTTTATAAATAATAGGCAAACAAAAAAAACGTAAATTAAAAATTAAATATCTCTGAAACTATCAATCTCGCGGGTTAAGTTTTTCCATAAAATTTGTAGAGCTTAAAAAAATCTACAATTTTGCTTTTAGATAAATCCCCGTCAGACTGATAGTTTATTCGTTATTAACAATCGAAGTTTTATAAACAAATTGAGCTAGCAAGCTGAAAAATCAACCGATTTCCTTTTTTCTTTTTTCCACATATTTCTGGTAATAAAAGGAACATTTTTAACATTTTTTTAAATTTTTGTCTCAAAAATTTGATTTTTAAAAATCAAAAAACCGCTTTTTCTTTGGAAGCCAATATCTCCGAAACTAAATTTACTACAGCACTCGCGCCTATTCTAAAAAATCTAGAATTTAGTTACGAAAAACTTGACTATTTTGAAAAAAATTAATTTTTGATTGAGGTCAAATAATAGCGAGTTGAACGCGAACAGATTTTCGATAAAGCGAGTGCGTTCGCTATTGTCGTGCTCAACTATCCCCCTCTACCATCAGTCCGGGTATTAAGAGGATACGCTACCGGATCTCTTTCTCACACTCAGAAAAATAAACGGGACTGTCTTTGTTGCACTCGTTGAGTAAATCAGAATTTTAAAACAATTTTTCTTGGAGACGTATTAGAATTTTTGAAAATACGAAATTTCTAGCCCTCTGTTAAGGTTTTAAAAAACGCTCAAAACTCTATTTTAGGTTTCTAGTGTTTGTCCGTAAATTAAATGAATTGAAAATTGGTTACCGTTACCCCTTAAAGTGAACAATTTATTTTATTATTATTGCACTTGCGCAGTGAATAAAAACTTGGATTATACGTTTCTTTCCTGACAGTATCAATCGTTTTTTAAAAATATAAGCGTATCATAAATTCCTAGACTACAGAAAAATTCAAAAGCGTTGTAATTAATTTCACCTAAAGTTATTATCAAAATTGAAAAATAATTTACAATAATAATTCTAAACCCTCGTCAAAAAAATCTATTATATTTATTACGAGTAAATGGTTTTTTTTTTTTTTTGTCAATAATTAACGTAAAAAAAGTAATAATTTTAAATTCAAAAATTAAATCTCATTGAATAAATGAAAAACAAAAGGACTACTCGACCTTGGAATCTTCCTTTTGGTGGAGTAACGGAGTAGCAGTTGCCTAGTGTGTTTCTACGGTTCTGATCCAGTATGGAAGTGCATTACGCTTCTCCCGATCAGAGCTACCCCTTCTTTGCAGGCAGTCTGTTATTTTTATTGTCATTTTTTGCCTAATGATTCTCTTCTTTTGAGAACCATTTCCTAGGCGTAAGACGTTGATTTCCTTCTTCGCGCATTTTGTCGATCATGTGTATCCTGATTGCCTGCTACGTGCAAAGAACCTTTAGGCATCCAACATGACTTTGTTCGAAGTGCCTATCAACGTCTATCTACAAAATGTTATATATTCAAACTATACGTTCCACGAGTACCTGCGAGGAAGAATTAAAAGATCGCCATCTACAGTGTCTACTTTTAATAAAAAATCTATGATCTAAATTTAAAATTTGATTTTTACAAAAACGATCAAGTAATTGAAACTCTTTAAGTAACAAGAAATGGATTTTTTTTTTTTATTAAATAAAAAAAAAAATTATTCCGAGCCTAATAGAAAAGTAGCAATTATTTAACTTTTTGGTTTCAATTCAACAAGTCAATATCAAAAAATTAACAAATCAATGAACGAATATCCACAAGATATAAAATTTGCAGAAATTTCCTGAAATAAAAGCCAAAAAAAAATTTGGAAAATCCAAAAGTGCACGCCTCGAAAGCTCATGTTATGTTTTTTTTTAAAAGTGAAATTTCGAATAAAATTGAATATCCCGCTCTTTTCCCATAGAAATTTCCATGGTAAATATACGGTAATAAAAGTGTAAGAAGGACACTTTAATATATTTCACTTGCTAGTAGATAGAACCAGATATTTATTTAACAGTTAAACATTATTGAACCCGACAACTAATCGTATAATATGGACAGTTAATAATAAGTAATATAATAAGGGTAAGGGAGAGAGAGTAGCTAGATGACGTCACGTTGGGTCCTCTCGGAGGGCCCCGTCGGAATGCCTCTTCTTCGTCAGCCTCAATGTCCAACTCGCCCTTCTCTAGTGGGGGTGAGCCTTGTCACAGGCCGGGGGTAGCTCCTGACGTCAGAGGCTACAGGCCTCAAGATGCCTATCGAGCAAAAGGCTCGATATTCAGGAACGGGTAGCTTACAGTCGGCCGTCCTGATGATGGTCGCGTCCTCGCGGCAAATAGTCAGTTGAAGCTCCAAGTGTTTTCATCACTGCGCCTCAACTGTGTTTTTACCTTTAATCTAGAAAATTAATTCATACCTTATTAGTATTATTTCAGTGTAATTTATCATGCAATATCATGCTGCCACTTCTTCCGTAAAAACCGGATAAAACAATATCTGCATTTATAACATATAAATAAAACTCTATATCAATAGAAATTATTAACAATTTGTGCTCCTAGTAAACATAACATGCGGATAGACAGCTGTGGGTGCAGCCCCACTGTCTTAATTCAATGCAACATGCTTAAGTCATAAGTGGCTACTCGACGTTTTCCGAGTAGCACCATGCGTTCGTCTTGCTGACCTTGGCAACGTTATCATATTGCCAGATCATCAAAACTACAGTCACCCGAGCCACCACCAACCGGTGCAGGTCGTATCTCACGACGTTTCGCAACTCGAGATGACTGTCCGCCCTCAGAACCACCACCAACCGGTGTGATCGTATTCACGATCCTTCGCAGTTCTGCCAGCCTCCAGAACCACCACCAACCGGTGTGGTCGGATCCATGACCCTTCGCAGTTCTGTCAGCCTCGGGCCTCGCAACTCAAACCACCACCAACCGGTGCAGGTCGTACTTTACGACTTTTCGCAGTTCGAGTGCCTTGTTACTCTCGTCAGAACCACCACCAACCGGTGCAGGTCACACAAAGTGTGACTTTTCGCAGTTCTCCCGATAGTTCAGCCTCTAGAGACGCACTCCTAGAGGCCCCTTTCCGTTTCCAGAACCACCACCAACCGGTGTGATCGTATGGACGACCCTTCGCAGTTCTGTCAACGTCTTATTCTACATCTAGAATCACCACCAACCGGTGCAGGTCGTACTCCACGACTTTTCGCAATTCTAGTGCAACCTTGCCTCTCTAGAACCACCACCAACCGGTGCAGGTCGTATCTTACGACTTTTCGCAGTTCTAGGTAGGCCTTAAGTCTTCGAGAATCACCGCCAACCGGCGCAAATCGTCCTCACGATGTTTCGCAATTCTCGAAGTCATTCTGATATCAGAGCAAGTATGGTCCGATATTTCCACGCCAAGGTACCCGCCTTAGTGTAGTTGATCCTCATCTGGGGTATGATCTCCCTTGAGATTTTCTGGATTACTGACCACTCGGTGCTTCTATGTAATCCCACGAATCCATTCGTCACGTGCCTCCGAATACTGCCGTTTACTGCGCCAAAACCCTCTGCAGTCTTTTAATTTGTTTAATACAGTAGTCTCACGCAAGTTAGCTTTGTTTTGCAATATTCCACGCAATTTCACACCAGATAGGATTATTGTTGTGACAATCCTATCTGCACATCCTTGAAGTCGAGCTGTCAACTTCCACGATGTGAATGAATATTCTACCTGAAACAACTTAAAGCTCTCAACGACTTAAGTATCTCACCATCAGAATTTCTTTCTGGGTTGCTGATCACTGCGCTATCAGCACTTGGTGATCACCCATGATACCGCAAATCCGTGCGTAGGCGAACCTCCTAGAACTACTGTCAATTGAAGTAAGATCCTCTTACAATCCCTGAGGCTGGTCAGAGAAGTAGTTCTAAGCAAAGTAATAATCCTTTGCTGTATCTTACGCCATTGCACACCAAGTAAGATTGTAACTGCGACAATCCTTCCAAATTGTTTTCGAACTTGACTGAGACTGACAGTTCGAATCAACGTTCCACCTGAAACAACAATGTCCTCGACGACGTATGAATCTCATCGTCGAGAATGCTAATGACTTGATACGAGCCAGCGTACTTGGGAATGTTTTGTAAATCGTAACCATCGTTATCGCTAAACATTTATTTTATTTAGATTTAACGTTATAGTTAGTACAGTAACTATCAATTCCTAGTTTTCTGGAGGAATAAGAGTCAACGATTAAATCTTTTACTTTGGTGCCTGCTGCATGTCCGTAAGACAATGGTGGCAACTCCACCTTCAATTATAGTTGAATACTACCGAATTAATTTCAACTCGTTAAAATTCAAGATAGTCGATATTTACTTAAGAAAATAGTAAGTCAAACATAACTTTTTTTTCAATAAGCAATTGTTAAGGTACTCAGTGTATTCAACGCAGAACTAAGTTAACTATTCAGTAAAATGATACACATCATGTGACTGGTACATAACTAAACCCGTAAGTATTGTACGCAACCTTCCAGAGACTAACCCAGTGAGCTCCTACTAACTGATTTCAACAGCAGTACAATCCCAATGAGATTCTAGTCTACAGTAACTATTTATTCCAGAAGAATTACAACTATTATTTTGCAACTATTATGAAATCCTTAATTAATAATATTCAATACATGGAGTTTCATCACATATTCTATCATGTGCTATCAACCATTCCATTTTTCCATTTATCAATCTATTGGTATAAAACAGATTGTACAGTACAACTTGTAATAATAATTTCTAAGCAGTATCTTCAAGCTAATGACAATTTTAATGTTTGACTTATGCATTTATTACTGATACCATATGTTAATGTATTTCTTCAGAAATATACTTAATTTGCGGCTAATTTCAATTTACAAGTATCTAGAAGAATTGTAGCGCTTCATAATTAACCAGTTATCTTCCTCCCGAATTTTTCGGTCAATACGATAAACTAATTTAATTGATACAATTAGCGCAGTCATTTCAATCGACTCGTTATTAACTCGGTTAGTTTTCGGAAACTATCTATTCTTCTGACTTACAAGTATAACAATGTATTTAAGTTATAATTTTAATAACTAATGATTGGTGTGATTGTACCGATCAATGTTTAAGGTTGAATTTAATATTTTGTGTCGAAAGTATTGTTTAATTACTATTTTGTTCGTTAAATATTCGAGCCAGTTCAAGAATAATTTATTTATCGCGAAGATTATTTGTATAAACACTCAATTAGTAAAAAACTTAGAATTGATACTCAATTTATTTTTCCTTCCATTAATACTGTCAAGCATTGAAAATATTATCATATTTACATGAATAATATAAAATCTTTGGAAAGGACAAATGCATTTCTGACTAGAACTTTTAGTTTTTGGTTTTTCATAATCCTCAGTTTTTTAACATCTGGTCTCTAGGCAACTTTCTCTCGTACCGTCATAAAGCAATAAAAATAAGGGTCCTTGTAAGATGCGGACTGAACGAACGATTGTATTCGAGAATTCTTAATTTAGTAAAAATCTTTGTACTATGGCCTTGAAGCCATCTGTTATGTGTACCTAAGTTTTTATATTTTACTATAACCCGCGTTATGTGAATTCTCTATGAACATAAGTTTTACTCGTTACTTTAATAGTGACATTTATTTTCAACACAGAATTTAAGGACAAGCTTTTACCAGAATCTTAAAACGACTAGCGTCAATAAGAATTCAAATACTAAACATGTGCAGTTTAACATTTTTGGGTTGTTATATTACTACTAAACCCGATCTCAACCTTCAACTTCTGTATATTGTTCTCAACATATTTTGCTTACCTCAAGCCTACTATTTTCAGAAATTCTTTAATAACCAATGTGTTTGTAACTTAGGTTTATTACTGTAAAATTCATATTGATAACGCATACATAAATTCTGACTGAATGTATTTGATTATATTACTGAATTTGTATTTTCAAAAATGATTGATCATCTCATTTTTAAATATTGAAGAGTCAACGCGTTAAAGCTTACTGATGATTTATATTTAATAAACTTATGTTTGTGATTTCTACCGATCTAATTATGTTAATGCGGCAACACCGATTATGGTTACAGTACGTCTCGGCTTACTACCTGGCCGTTTAGATACCTGGGCATATCTTATGAAGGTCGGTTATGTATTTTTCTATTCGTTTATTATTTTCTTCGGTTTCAACGTTGTACTTCATTTATTTTCGTTGACATTTATTTATTTTAACAATAATACAAATTATATAACTATTCTCCCGATTTTGTAATACGCGTTACTTAGATATCTAGCAAGTATTACATTACTGCGTTTTTGATAATCTGTCCCAGTATACTAACTCAACATGCAAGTCATTAACAAGATATATTTTTCTACATTACCAAGCTCGTGAAGTTAACAAACCCAATGACACTCGGTGTCCCATTGCAACCTGAGCAATAACAGTTTCACCAGCTCTTGACACTGAACTTCTGTTCAATGATACACTACATTTATGTAGTCATTGTACTGTCTGTATACAGTTTACTTTAGCGATGAGTTCAACAATTTTCATCAATCCCTGCTGCTGCTTTCGTGATGATGTGAAGATTCAGATGATGTACTCGTCAATAATAATTATGGCTATTCTCGTCATAACTTCTGTACTTGCAGGAGTTACACATATTGCGAGGATGTATTCAGATGTAATTTGAACTTATTTGTTGACTAATCGCTGCTTCCCATCGTAGTACACAGGATCCATTGTGCCACGGAATGGCACTCACCATAACGAATTGAACTTTCCCTGGATGTGATCTAATGATATTTTCTGTAAAATAACTACTTTATTATTAACTTATTGTAACCACACTGCACTTTATACTGGCGCACGGGTTTCCAATCCCACTTCTGATATGTAAGAAGGACACTTTAATATATTTCACTTGCTAGTAGATAGAACCAGATATTTATTTAACAGTTAAACATTATTGAACCCGACAACTAATCGTATAATATGGACAGTTAATAATAAGTAATATAATAAGGGTAAGGGAGAGAGAGTAGCTAGATGACGTCACGTTGGGTCCTCTCGGAGGGCCCCGTCGGAATGCCTCTTCTTCGTCAGCCTCAATGTCCAACTCGCCCTTCTCTAGTGGGGGTGAGCCTTGTCACAGGCCGGGGGTAGCTCCTGACGTCAGAGGCTACAGGCCTCAAGATGCCTATCGAGCAAAAGGCTCAATATTCAGGAACGGGTAGCTTACAAAAGTAAAAAAAAAAAAAATAAATAAGGAGAACATTCCTAATGAAAAATGGCGGCAGTGTGTGTTTGTTTACATGTAAGATTGCCGGTTTTAACCGTAATGATTTATTTTTAAAAAAACGAGAAGGCCTGCAGTAGTGATTTTCGAAAGGAACCTTCTTTGCTTATTTCTGAAAATTTTGAAAAAAAAATTAAGTAGTTTCGTCAAGTCGTTCTCGAGATATCCGTACCACGCCGTTTTTTTGAACCACAGACTAATGGACGTCCACGATAAATTTTTTTTGATGAACTTTTTTTTATATTAATACATATTAGACAAATTTAAAAAAGTATCAGGATTATTTATTAGTGTTTCAGCTTTATATTGATGTGTTTTTCATAATGTGTAAGAGTAATAGAAAAAAAATATATGCACTTTAATGAGTGGAAATCGTGTGACCTTGACAGGTTGGTTATAAAGCACAACCTCTCCGCTTCGCTTCCGAGGCGTGCAAAATTTGGAAAATCCAAAAGTGCACGCCTCGAACGCTCATATTACAATAAAATTAATTATTAATGTTTTTTCTTTATTACAAAATTTTTAAATAAACATATAGACATACCTTATTTTTTTTTTAATTTAGTTAATTGGATAACAGTTGGCAAGTCGATTTGTCACACGATATAATAAAAAAAAAAAAAAAAAAATTATCTGATGGTAAAGTGGAGCCTTACAATATCAGCAAAGTTTCATAATAATCGTGCCTACTTATATTTGTGGGGGAAAAATGGCGGATTAAGCATTAGTAAACATAATCAGTTTTCAGTTTTTAATTGATAATAAATGAACGAGAAGGACTACAGTAGTAATATTGAAAAGACTTTTATTCTACTAAAATCTGAAGCTATTGAAAAAAAAATTGGACTGATTAATTGAGTTTTTCGAGAGATATCTTGCTCACACACGGACATCCCAATTGATGTCCAACTAGTCTCATGTTAAATAATTTTTTTCTTATTATAGTGTCCCTAGCGGTTTTGAATCACCCTGGAAACACCCTGGGAGTGGAAACAGGGTGGAATCACGGTGGATCCAGGGTGGTTACACGGTGGGTTTGTGCCATTTTATCACCGTGTAACCACCCTGACTCCACGGTGGTTACAGGGTGTACCCACCCTGATTCCACGGTGTATCCACGGTGATAAAATGGCACAAACCCACCGTGTAACCACCCTGGATCCACCGTGATTCCGCCCTGTTTCCGCTCCCAGGGTGTTTCCAGGCTGTTTCCAGGGTGATTCAAAACCGCCAGGGGTAGCTTAATGAAATTTTTAATTAAATCCAAATTATTCTTTACAATTTTCTCTAGACATTGGTGTACTTTTTTTCCACAGAGGTGATTTATGAAATCAGCAGAAATGATTAAAAGTTAGGAAAATCCCGTCGTCACGGCAAGTCGATTATAGAGCACAACCTCTCCCGCTATCGCGTCCGAGGCGTGCAATAAAATATTATAAATATAATATTACACTTTACTAATAATAGCATTATTAATTTGATGAGTGATTAATTCAATTGCCTTCACGTATCAATTTAAAATCAAGCAAACTGGTCATACAACTGTGTATTATTAGCCACAATGTTCTTCGTCAGCTAAAAAAAGCTGCTTCAGCTAATGTATTGCTCGAGTAAAAGTAAATCAAGTAAAGTTATGATTATAGATTGAAAAATCTGTCTATCGGTTGACCCTGCGGGCCAGCCCTAAAACTTCCCGCTGTTTTCGAGGTCTTTGAGCTCGTAAACATTGTTGTGAATACATTTTCGAGCTCTTCAAGCTCGAAAATACGTTTGTATTCCATTGTTTTCGAATAAACCGTTTTTTACCAATTCTTTCCCCACAATATCCCGCGAACGAATTAACCGATTGAGACGATTGAGGTGGCAATCGAAAGCTTTTATCGAGTTCTAGAACTGATTAGATTTTTGAATTGATCGATTCGATAGTTTCTGAAATATTCACGAAAAACGAAAAAAAACGATTTTTTTTCATTCTTTCGTCGATGATATCTCTCGAACGGATTATTCGATTAAGACGATTGAGGTGGCAATCGGCGCGTTTTATTGAGGTCTAGAGCTAATAAAATTTTGAGAATGATTGGTTTAGTCGTTTCAACGATAGTTGCAAAAAACTGTTTTCTACTGTTTCTTTCGTCGACGGTATCTTTTGAACGGATTATCCGATTGAGACGTTTATAGTAGAAATCGAAAGCTTTCATCGAGTTCTAGAGCTGATTAGATTTTGAAATTGATCGATCCAACAGTTTTCGCAATATCCAACGAAAACGAAAAAAAAAAATTTTTTTTTTTTATTCGTATTTCTTAAATATCTCAGAGTTTATTTGACTAAACGGTCTAAATTTTTTTTTAAATCTAAGTTCAGAAGATATCTTTCGAATGCCGCAAGAACCATCTAAATCGGTTCATTCGTCAAAAAGATATGAGAGGTTTACATCCACACACGCACACACACACACACACACACACACACACGCTCTGAAAATGTCAGAATAGCATCCTAGCACCTTCAAATGTCGACATATGATAAAAACCCGGTTTTTGAAAATCGGGGTGAAACCAATAACTTCCCGCTGAGAAAATCGTCGATTTTCTCAGCGGGAAGTTAAAAATTATTACTTCATTAATATGAAATATCAGAAGTAAAGTATATACTTTATATGAAAAAAAAAACTGATAAAATTATAGAATATTTTTTTTAAAGATATTCTGATAATTTATGCAAATTAATTATTATAAATTTTTAAATAATAATGTTACCTTAGATGAAATAATAAACTATCTATTCATTTTTCGTTAAGAAAAAAAACGTTAGGAAAGTTTTTGTTTTTCTTAAAAAAAAAAAATGATCACCCAGATAGTCGAGGTGCGGGGAACTACCACCATATCCCGGAGGATGGCAGATGCCATCATCGTCCGTGACCCGGAGATTCGAAACTCAGTCCGAGAGTCTCGCTCTCTTCCCGGTTCGAATATGGGGACTGCCACAAGAACACGGAGAACGACATTCGTCATTAACGTCCATGCCCGACGCTTAAGACCTATTCATTGGACTCTCACAGGGGTGACATTAGCTCAGCATTAAAAATCTTATATATTCAAACTACTGTTATGACGAGTACATGTGAGAAGCGCTACAAGCAGTACCATCTACCACAGAGTCGCGAAGTAACTTCTGAAAATTTATATATATACTATATATATTTTATAATTCAATTAATCTAATTTTTTTATATATAGTGATACTTAAACTTACAATTAATCTTCTTAATAAGATAATTTATAGATAAATTAAGAAAAAAATAGATAGCCTGAACTGGGATTCGAACTCGAACCATGTTGGGATCGTGCTGAGTGCTCTTTCAGTTGAGCTATCTGGCCCTACACAGAAAAAAAGGATACCTTGGCGCAAGAAATTTTTTCTTGCCGCAAGAATATTTTTTGCAATTTTGAATGAAAACGAAAATTTTCTTGGTTCAAGAAAGAAATTTTCTTAAATTTAGTCATCTTGGCATAAGATTTTTTTTCTATTCAACACTGAGAGAAAAGTCGATAGTCATTTTAACCAAAAAGACTTCAACTATTAAAAATTAGTTATTGGTACTAATGCGTTAGTATAGCTAACTATTCAGTAGTTGCTCAAACTAAAAAAAAATTAATTAAAGCAACTAAAATTTTTCAGTCTCCGAAAATTGTTGTTTTAACTAAAAAAATTTAGTTGATAGTATATGAATTTTAAAATTAATTATAACTTAATTTTTTTAGTGTATGTAAATAAAAATTGTTTTTATTATAACTGCTGTTTTAAAGTTAATATAAAATAGTTGTTATAAATATAAATCTAGTAAATGGAACTAAAATTTTGAAGTTACTGTAATTGAGTTAAATGTAGGCAGGAAATGGATTTTTAATTTTTTTTCAAAACTTAATGATTGAGTAAATAAATGTTTTTAAATCGCCAAAAAGTTTTTATCAAAAACTTTTTCTCAAACATATTTTTTTTTGCAAAATTATTTTTTTCTAAAAAAATTATTTTTCAAAGAATTTTTTTTTCCAAAAAATTTGTTATCTTAATTTTTTTAGAAAACTTCAGTTATTAAAAATATTTTGAAAATAGAAATACCTATTTATATCAATTATTTAAGATAAATTGGAATACTTAAACCGAACTGTAGTACAAAAATTTTCGATTTAAGCATAAAAATATGTTAATTTGAGAAAAAAATTTTTGATTCAAGATAAAAATTGTAAGATAATTATTTACTTGGTGCAAGAAAATTTTGATGTTCCGAATCGTTAAAAAAAAAAGTGTTCTTGAATCAAGAACATTTTTACTTGATTCGAGTTTACTTTTTTCGATGTAGTTATAATTCGCCAAAATATCGGATAATTTTAAAAAACATTTAGGATCAATATTAATAGCTGACAAAAGTTTTTCCTTTAGCTAATAAGGTTCTTCATTTGTACGTTATCAAAACCTAAATGCGTCTTTCAAATTTTAGTTTCTCTACACTGTAAAATATTATTGGACTCGGTGTAGTGTAAATGTCTGTGTAAAAATTGTGGTGTGAAAATTACACTAAGTATTGTATTAAATTTAAGCGGTGTGAATTAGAAATTTTTCTTCCGTCAAGCGTGTATATGTGTAATTTATGTTTAAATTTTGCGTTTAAGGCAAATAATCATAAAAAAATTAAAATGTTCAAAACACGAGTTAATATCTAAATAAAATAGCTTAAACCAAGAGATAAATTTCTTGAGAGAAAACACATGTATGGAGGAGAGGAAAGTCACTGGTACCAGACAACAGTAGCGGGAGTAGTTCAATGCTAGCCACGAGATCGCGCCCAGCCGCTGTGTAGTGTTCCTGGCAAGATATATATCTCAGAACTGTTAAATTCCAAGGTTAAAAACAATTTCGGCATCAGTACAACTCTGTCATTTGACAAAGTGACAATTACATTTTTGGATTGTATTATAGTTTATCCTATATTACATCAAGACATTAATATATATTATTAATGGTTCAATAAATAATTTATCTTTAAAATTTAACTTGAACTTTCAAAAAAAAAATCAATTCTAATCAAAACTCTATAGAGTCTCTACTTAATAATTAAAACCATGTAAATGGTATATTTGTACGAAAAAAAATTATTTATTTAATGGATTTAACTAAAAAATATTGATTGAATTAACTAAAAAACATTGTAATGATACTTAATATTTTTGTTTGCTTTAATGAAAAAGTTATAGATGAATTAACTACTTAAGTTCAGTTTAAAAAATTAAAAATTCTTAATTGAATACAAGTTTAAAAATCAGTTACATTAACTATTTATATAGTTAATTGAACTAAAAAATATTTAACATAACTACTTAGAGATATTTATAATAACTATCATTGGTGTTGTAGTAACTCCGAAAAAATAGTTAAAGCGCTATTTAACTGTCATTTTATAGTTAGATTTACTGGATTTTTCTCTCAGTGAACCGATATAATATATATTTCTTGAAGTTGTAACCGTGCAGCAGCGATTTTAAGACGTGAGAGTGCGGCTCTCTCGCTTCTATTTGTTCTCTCTCTCTCTCTCGTATAATTTTCTCGTTTGCGAGTTCGGCTGAGTCTCGGCGCTAGTCTTAGCGCAGCAGGTGAGCGATTTTCGGTCACTGCGCATAATTTGGGAGGGGTCAACACGAGGTGCTGACCCGAGACAATTAATTAGAAGACGACACTTGAACTGTAGACTGCAAACCGATCAGTCGTTTCTTTTACTTTTATTTTGCAAAAGTATTCACTTGAGCTCCAGTGCGCTTACTGATTAGTCGCTTCTTCTACTTTTGTTTAAATTATTTCTTTCAATACGTTACGATTTTATCCAGTGATCTTGTGCCACTTGTGTTTGTGTGGTTAAATAAAACCAAGTGTTGCGGTGCTTTGGGTTGTTCATAATTCTCAGGAGGCAAATTGCTGCGTGAACCAGATTCTCATCAACCCCACGTGGATCACCTGGAGACCAGGAAGATGGAGCGTAGGCCGATTCCTGCAGTAAGTCCCAACATTTGCTCGCCTATATATATTTATACTCTATAATATTTCCCGTGTAAATTCTCTCTCTTCGACGCGGTAATTTCCCGCCAATTTTCTCATTTTCCACGATATCTATTCCCGCGTATATTGCCCGGTAAATTTCCTAAAGTAAGTGGTAATAATTACTCACATATATATATAAAACTAAGGGGAAAATCTTGTATATAAAGGGTTTGGTTAAATAAAATACATAATTTACATTAATTGAGTATTAATTTTAAACTATCACCAGAGTCCTGTAGATTTAAGTTTATTTTCAGCCGCGTGTCCGGCTCAGGACGAGCCGACTCACCCCCGAGAGTATCAAGTTCCCGAATTTCAGAACCAGCGAAAATCGACTTGAATCGCTAATTAAATTAATAAATCATTAAGCTCGGGAATTATAATTTAACAGTGGTTCGTGGCTGCTAGACACGGAGCAGCCAGGGCCCACCGTTATAAAGTAAGAAATATTTTCTTAAAGTGAGAAAAAAAAATATTTTGCCCCAATATATAATCAATTGTCCGAAAAGCAAAATATTCTTTGTTTAAGAATAATTTATTTTGAATCGAGATAATTTGTGACTCGAGTCAAGAATTAAAAGTACTCGACTCAATGGTAAGAAATATCTTGGTTCAAGTATTTTGTAGTGTTGCGGCGAGTAAGCGTAGACGTTTGAACCAACAACAACTGTGTTCACGGCCCAACGCAAAAATTCTCTTGGGAAAGCTAACTGTACTATACTAAAGTGGCGGTAGTGTAGACTCTACGTTGTACAGTGTGCTTACTCGATATAGGTAAAGTAAACGAACGTTCAGGAAATGATCGGATAGCATAACTGGTAAAGCTCTCGCGTGATGCCGAATCGGTCTGGGTTCGATTCCTACCATGAGTAAACCATTTATTTTTTCTTAAGTTGTTCATAAACCATTAATCGGAGGATGTTTATTTCTTACCCCCCTCTACTGCCGTATCGTGATATTCTGAATATACACATATAATTTCCTGCTTCAAAACATTTAATATTTATACTAGGTTAAATTCACTCAAAAATATAGGAGGATATATTTTTTCAAGTAGAGTCATTTATTTTCTCGAATCGAGACTACATTTTTTTTAATTCAAGAAAAAAAATCATCAATTTATGTCTTCCGTGAAGTAAATATTTGCATGATTCAAGAAAAGTTATTTTATTAAGTTAAGATTATAATTTATTTAAATCAAAATTCAAATTTTCTCATTACAATAGACCGTTGTCTTGAGTCGATAATGTAGTTTTCTCAAACTGAGAGTAAATGTTCTTCTGCCACGCAAAAAAGTTCTTGGTTTGAGATGTTGATATATATTGTAACAATTTACTATACTCACCAACCAAGACAGAGAAGTATCTTGTTTCGATAGTTTTTTTTACTTAGTTGGGAACAAAATAAATTTGATTTAAAATAATTATTCTTGAATCAAGATTATTTAACTTGAATTAAAATTTAATTATTTTTGACACAATATTTTTATAGTATTAGTCGAAGAAAATGTTCTCGGATTAAAAAAACCCAATTACTCAGCCCAAGAATAAAAAAATGAAGGCAAAAAATATCTTGGGCCAAGTCAACCTTTTAATCTGTATATACTTGATTCCGTTCAATTTGATCTATAACTTATTCAGCCACACCGTACATCATTTATTTTATTTTTATTTAAATACTACTACAATGGAAATAATTTTATTGACTTGCACGTTCCTCATTTTTTTTAAACGAAACTTTCGTTAATATTGAGTTCTAAATGACGTTAACTTATCTTCCTTATAAGTAAATATTCATTAAGGGGGAAGGGGGGTGGGTTTTAAAGGCGAAAAAAAGCATATTTTGTGATTTTTTCCCGGCGAGATGAGTAATATAATTTCGTTAAACTTAATCACATATTATTCTACAACTTTTAAAGAATATCAGAAAAAATTTTCAACGAAAAATAATGATTAATAAGCCAGTGACGTTGAATCTCTGAAGGCGCCTCAAAAAAAAAGTCGTTTTTCGGTGAACACCATAACTCGTTACCGGATCATCGAAAAAAAAAAATTGATATGCATTTCAAAATTGATGTATTTCTCGAGGTAACCACGAAGAGTTTTTGCACGCCTCGGACGCGATAGCGAGAGAGATTGTGCTCTATAATCGACTTGTCGTAAAAACGGGATTTTCCTACCTTTTAATCATTTCTGCTGATTTCATAAATCACCTCTGTGGAAAAAAAATAACACCAATGTCTAGAGAAAATTCTAAAGAATAATTCGGATTTAATTAAAAATTTTATTTAGCTACAATATAATGAGAAAAAAATTATTCAACATGAGACTCGTTGGACGTCAATTGGGATGTCCGTGTGTGAGCAAGATATCTCTCGAAAAACTCAATTAATCAGTCCAATTTTTTTTCAATAGCTTCAGATTTTAGTAGAATAAAAGTCTTTTCAATATTACTACTGTAGTCCTTCTCGTTCATTTATTATCAATTAAAAACTTAAAACTGATTATGTTTACTAATGCTTAATCCGCCATTTTTTTCTCCACAAATATAAGCAGGCATGATTATCATGAAACTTCGATGATATTATAAGGCTCCACTTTACCATCAGATAACTTTTTTTTTTTTTTTTTTATTATATCGTTTGACAAATCGACTGCTATCCAATTAACTAAACGAAAAAAAAAAAAAAAATAAGGAATGTCTAGATGTTTATTAAAAAATTTTGTAATAATGAAAAGACATTAACAATTAATTTTATTATAATATGAGCGTTCGAGGCGTGCACTTTTGGATTTTTCAAATTTTTTTTTTTTTAATTGATTCTCGAGATGAATTATCTTGGTCTCAAAAAGCATCACACCGTGTGGCGAAAGTTTTAGATTGCGGGTGTTTTGTCGGGGGTGTTTTGGTTTGCGGATATTTTTTCGTCGGGTATTTTGTCGTCGGGTATTTTGGCATCGGGTATTTTGTCGTCGGGTATTTTGTCGCGGGTATTTTGTCGTGGGTATTTTGTCTTCGGGTCAAATGTCGTGTCACCCACCAAATCGACCCCCTAAGTTGGAGTCAAAAAAGCCATGGGGCAGAATCCCCATATTAATCCGGCTATACCCTTTGAAAAAAAAATTTTTTTTATCATTTTTATGCATATAAAGTAAAAATACGTTGTTTCCCGAAAAAAAAATTTTCTGTACGCCCTTATGGCCCTCAGTGGGTACCCCGAGTGCCATAAGGACGTACCGAAAAATTTCGAATTTAAAAAAAATTTTTTTTCGTCATTTCTACGCTTTTCAAGTAAAAATACGTTGTTTTCCGAAAAAAATATTGTTTGGTACGCCCTTATGGCTCCTGGTAGGTACCCTGGGTGCCATAAGGGCAAACCAAAGGGCAAACCAAAAGGCGTACCAAATTTTTTTTTTTGCATTTCTGCCCATTTCAGGCATAACTACGTCGATTCCCGGAAAAAATTTTTTTATACGTCCTTACGCCTCTTGAAGGGTATTTTTTCGGGATACGCCTTTATGGCTTCAGTAACGCGATATAATTGAGCATTATTTTAAATATTTTTTGTTAAATTTTTTCAAAAATCGAGTGTCAGTCGAAAAATGTTAATGGCTTTTGTTTTATGATAAAAACCAAAAATTGTTTTTTCTTACCTTGCATCCCGTAATTGTGTAAAATGTAACTTTATGTAAATTATAAAAAAATTTAATTTAATCAATTTTATTTAATATGCAAAAATTTTTTTTTTGTCACCTTTTCTAGGGGTTACCCTATTTTGCCCGCAAAAGTCAAATTTTTTTGTTTCAACGGCAACTGAAATTTTTGTTTATTTACTTTGAATATCATTAAAAACAAATAGATTTAGCGTATTCGAGTCCTTGAAACCTTAGTATTTTCTTAAGTACCCCACTTTGCCCCCCTCTTTCCTCTATATGAGTTGATTTAAATTATTTTAAATCATTTCAAATTGTTTCGAATCATTTCAAATCATTTTTCTTAATCAGGGCTAATCAGTATAGTATACTTTGGCGTATTTACCATTAACGCCCAAATAATTTTATTCGTTATATCCCATCAATTAATTAGTTAATTAAACTCAAATGTAATGTCGTTAATAGTGTGATCAAACTCTTTTAATTAGAGTAGAGGTACCGTTTTCTGCCTCTTTAGAGCCAGTTTTGGACACTTGGAAAATTTTAATGAAATAATTTGCAAAATACGCTATGACATAATTAATTTTTAAAATTTCTCCAGAGATACTTTTATCCCACTATTAAAATGGAAATTTTCTTTTACATTTTTCGTTAATTAAAATAAAGTATTAAATGTTTAATTTTAAATCGAGTATTGGGTGAGCCTTAGATTTTTCGGTCCCCGAAACTTGGCCCAGGCTTGATTGTCTAAGGCTCGGGCCATTGTTATCATCCAATGCTTGGACCAAAACTAGCCCAATGCTCAGCCACGGCCCGTGTCAAAGTTTGTCCAAGGCTGGTAAAGATTCGCCCATGCCTGGTCCAAGTCTTGGCCTATGGTTCTTTCCGACCTTGGCAGTGAATATTCGCCGATTGTCAGTACTTTTCACTGATTCATATTAAGAAAGTATGACTATTCTGAAGTTTTTAACGAACTATTGGAATTAGTAGGACTGGAATAAAGCCAAAAGCTAATTTAGTGGAGCGAAATAAAATATGTTTTCTTTCTGAAGGTAGATACCGATGATTCTAAAAGTTAATCAAATTACTACTTTTTCTTCTTTAAATAATTACTATAAAAATGATCATAGACTGAAAAAAATAATCGCTAGCTGCTAGCGATTATTGTCTTTAACAGCTAGCGATTAAAAATCGTTAGCTGCAAGCGATTATTTCGCTAGCAGTTAGCGATTTTTTCTTTAGCAGCTAGCGATATTTTCGCTAGCAGGTAGGGATTAAAAATCGCTTGCTGGAGGCGATTTTTTCGCTAGCCGAAAGCGATTTTTTCGCTAGCTGCTAACGATTTTTTCGCTAGTAGCTAGTACGGTGTAGGTAGGGGAACCTGGGGCACGAAGGCCCCCCTCAAAAATTTTTTTTTTTATTGTCGGTCAAATCATGATACCTCTGATGTTTTAAAGATATTTTGAGTTGATCTGCGATATGTGAGGCACAATGGATCACTCGAAAAAAAAATTGTAACGAAAAAAATTTTATTTTCCTGGGCACGATGGTCTCCTCCCCAAAAAAAGCATAAAAAAAAATTTTTTTTGGGGACCCTCGTGCCCCAGGTTCCCCTAACTACACCGTACTAGCTACTAGCGAAAAAATCGCTTTCGGCTAGCGATTTTTAATCGCTACCTGCTAACGATTTTTAATCGCTAGCTGCTAAAGAAAATAATCGCTAGCAGCTAGCGATTTTTTTTTCAGTGTAATATCTCCATACCAAAAAATTATTCTATTTCAAACTTTCAACAAATTAATTTCTTAAATCAAAAATGTATTTAAAAAAAAAAAAAAAGTTATCTTTGCTCACAGTACAGTACGAGAAAAAATAACTTATAGACATAATAATATAAATAAAATGTAAATGGATTTGATGACACTAATGAGAGAAATAACATAAAAAGTGAATGTTGAAAAAAATTTCGCTTCGGTATTGAATTCGACATTAATCAGGACGACTTTCCTGACAGACGTAACACTTATATAAAACTACTATAGTATTAATAAATGAATTTCTACTATTTTTAGCATAAAAATTATTAATCGTTTCATAAAACTTAATCTTCGATAAATGATAAAAAATTAATCATTACTCATCGTAATACTTATTGCGAAGAAATCTCAATTGCTGTCACTGCAGTTATATAATTTATCTTGTATTCAATATTATTAATATTATTATGTAATAATATATATTATTAATAATGTACATCAACAATAAAATCATTGAATTAAAAATTTAAATATTACACGGAAGGAAAATTATGGGAAGTTTTGCTATGCATTATGGGAATGGTTCCTATATATTATGGAAACCATTCCCATAATAGTATGAGAATAGTTCCCATACCATTATGGGAATGGTTCCCATAATGATATGGGAATGGTTCCCAAACCATTATGGGAATGGTTACCATAATATTATAGGAATAGTTCCTTTACCAATATGGGAACCATTCCCATACTATTATGTCAATATGGAAACGATTCCCATACTATTTCTACACAATAGTGTAGAAATTTCCCAAAATTTGAATGTTTTTTAATGTTTTGTGCTGACAAAAAATTCTTGTTAAAAATTTTAATGTTTTTTTGCCAAATACGATTTTTTTTTTCAATGTTTGAATTTTTGTTTTTATGTTTAATAATATTTCTGTGTATTGTAGAAGTGATTACCACACTTTTTTAAAATGATTTTTTTCATGATAATATGGGAACCATTCCCATAATATTATAGAAAGTATTCCTATAAATTATAGGAACCATTCTTATAATTGTAGGAATCATTCCTATAGTGTGATGGGTATCATTCCCATAATTATAGGAACTATTCCTATAATTCTGGGAAACATTCCTATAATTATAGGAACCGCTCCCATAATTTATGGTCGTAATTCCTATGATGGTATAGGAAAAAATTTCACAAAATTATGGGAACCGCTGCAATAATTTTCTTTCCGTGTACTCTAGTAATAAAAAGAAAAACTTGATTTCCGAAAATCGGACCGAAACCAATAACTTCCCTTTTTTTTGCAATTTTTCAATTTTCACAGCTGGGAGTTAAAAAAAAATCTATGTATATATTAAAATTATAAATTTTTTTTTATTTTCGCAATGATTTTTTTAAACAAAAATATTTAAAAACTATCGTTCAATTGTCATACCAACGTTCTGAACAACATGACATATGAACTGACACTTGAATTATTTTTGAAATTGAAACTGAATTATTGGAAACGATAAAGAATAATATTACTAATTAATAAATATAAATTTAAAAGGTGACATATATTATTCTACGAAATACTAGGCGTTTCTGGAAAAAGTTGGACATTTGAACAGACTGAATAAACACACACATAATTGATAAGATAGTGCAGATTTTTAATAGGAATGCTAAAAAAGATAAGAGCCATTTAATGTTATACTTTCACAAACAGCGAATCTGATCACAATGCCAGGTAAAAATATTTACTTCATTTATATATATTTTTTATAATTAAATAATTATCATTATTATTTATTTATTCTTTCGATTACAAGAGTAATATTTTAATTTCCTACTAAAACAAATCAATGATCATTTTCGAAATAATTAGATATTAGAAATTATAATTTTTACAAAATTTGATAAAAATTTGTTTGTAATTATGAGTATTACTAAATCAATTTACATTACCACTTATGATTCATTTAATAATTCCATAAAGTTATATCACAATTTTAGAAGGTGTTTAGTTACGTAAATAGCTTAGAGTTGTCAAATTTAATTGTCACTGATGATAAAAAAATAACCTTGTCCAAAAATTTATCACCTGTTACGTAAATTTATTATCATCTGTAACGCTAATAGTTTTATTATCGTCTTAATGAAAAAACTGACAGTCATTGTCAATCTATTTTTCTTCTTTGAGTTATAAAACCCAGACATTCCATAGTTATGAAAATTAATAGTATCTAATATGTATCTATGAGCAATTAATACTAAAATTAATGTTAACTTTTTAATTTGTTAATAATAAAAAAAATTTAGTTAATTAAAAAAAAATTTATTTATTTAACTTTCGTCATAAAATATTTAAAAATAAATGTTGGAAAATCCAAAAATGCACACCTCGATCATTCATTATAGTATATTATGTGACAAGGGATGAAACAAGACGATTTCAGACTAGGGTGGCTGCCTTAGCCGCAGGCGAGGGCTGACATCACCCGGGTCGAAAAAAAATCTTAATTATGACTTAAAATTTAAGTCATCATCCTTCAAATTTCAACTGTTAATTTTTTTAGTCAGTGTAAAATTTCCATAACATTTGACTTAGATTTGACTTTTTGTGGCTAAGTTAGGATCGATTTAAGACAAAACAAGTCACGTTTATGTCAAAACTGGTTTAGTTTGACTCTATTTCCTTTAGATTTAAGACAAAAAAAGTTACATTCAAGTCAGAATTGCGTCGAATTTAATACGTTTTACTTAGATTTAAGTTAAAAAAAGTTACATTAAAGTCAGAATAAAACAAAATTAGACAGTTACAACGCAAATTTAAAAAATACTTATAATTAGTAACATATAATTAATGACAGTAATAATTATTCAAGGTCTTTATGGTTTAGAATATTTTCGATTATTATTAAATGGTATATTGTTTATATCAAAAAATTATAAAGAAATATTTAAAAATCATTCTTTTTATGTAGCATTTAAATACTTGAATGAAAAACATTTTGGTCTTCTTCATTCTTTTATATAATACATGCTCAAAATAAACGCCGTTAAATGCCTAACCTCGGCCTCATAAACTTTTTCATTAAACACTCATCACTTCTGATTGGTCAAATGCAGTGTTTAAACTTTCTTAAAGCATTTGTGCATCCCTTCTACCCCGAAATTCGACAAAAATAGGCGTGATATATCCCTACTCTATAATCCAAGTTGTCAAAATGTTCAAGATAGGTTACCGGGGTGAGCTCACCTTTACCTAAAGCTGCATCACTAGCAAAGAAAATTCCCTAGATTACACATGCGCATTGAATTGATCGGCTAACGATTGTGGATCGTCATTAACTGATGAATTTGTGTCACCTTAAATTTATAACCTGAACTCTAATTTTATCAAAAAGTAAAAATAAATACTACATTTTAATAAAATCAAATCAAAGGAGGATATTAATTAATCTAAAATTTTAAGGCTTATTAGATTGATATTAAAAAAAATTTGTTCAAGTTTTTATTTTAAATAATACACATGTATTAGACTTCTTATTTGGTTAGTTTTCATGTTTATTGATTAATAAAACAATAATATAAAAAAATTGTTTTAATTTCTATTAAATAAATAAGTACGCAATTTTATTTTTAATAATTAAATAAATAAGCACTTGAGTAATTTTTTATAAGTAAATAACTTGAACCAAAATAAAAACATTTATTTTTATAAAGACAAATTATTAAAATAATCGCGACCGCATGACGCCGACGTTATGCATTTAACGACGTTTTAATTTTGAGCATTCATTATATAAAATATCGTAGACAACTAGTGACATCGAGTATAATACTCGATGGCACTAGTTATGTAAGGTACTATTATAAAAATTATTGATAAAATATGCGATTGTCAAAAAATCAGTAATTGTAAGTGCCTTGGCCATCATTTTGCAATAATAACTCTTCTGCAAACAAAACCTTTTAAAGAGCCTGTCAGACTTCTCCAACTATCACACTTATATGAATTCATTGTAACTGAAAATGTATTTGCGATTCCTGTCGAAAATTTACTATCGGTATGTTTTTATATTAATACAGGTAATAAAACGTTTATTGCAGAATTGGTTAATCAGTATGAAAATAAATGATATTGTAAACAAGAGTTTATACAAATTCTTCAGGAACAGAATAAAAAAAAATCATTGCAATAAAAATTTTTTTAATAGTATTTTTAATTTAATCAGAAATAATTTTTTAAAAATTTGCTATAATTAAAATTGAGTTTTAATTTTTAATTAGTTTAATTAATAAAAAAGTATAAAAACCACATTCGATTTGACTTAATTTTTAAGTTAAAATTAAGTCAAATATAAAACTAGATTTCGAATCAATAACCAGTTGTTTTTTTAAGACAAAATAAGTCAAATTTAAGGCAATGAAATAATCTAAGCCAAAAAAAGTTAAATTAAAGGAAACTAAACAATTTAAGTAAAAAAAAAGTTTAATCTAAGGCAAAAAAGTTAAAAAAAGTCAAGATTAAGTCAAAAAAAGTTTAAAAAGTTAAAATGTGGAATACAGTTGTCGGAATATCGACGACTTCAAAGGAAATTAAGTTTAACAAAGTCAAATTTAAGATTTTTTTTTGACTCGGGCACTCACAGTCTGAAATCGTGTTTCATCCTGAGTCACACACCATATTTTTCATGATTACTTGCATCGGAACTTCAAGATTCAGTGTCAGCAGCCAGTAAAAAACCAGTTAATTTCAAGCCGATGCGGAGAACTGTTTAGTTTAGTTCAGTTTAGTTAGAGAATGAGAAATATGTGATTTACAGTCACTTATCCAATATTAAATAAGAAAAAAATATTACTTTGACTCTTTTTTTAGTAATTTTAATTGGTTAATTAAAACTGTCATTTAAAAAATGAAATGAGTATTCATCTTTATTTAAATTTTAAATTGATTTTATTTTTTATACACTAATGGAAAAAATTAAAGGATCAAAAAAAAATTCTAAATTTTTAGGCGATTTTCAACAGGCTCTAACTTTGAGAGAAATGGTCGTACAAGAAAAGAAAAAAAAGGAAATTGTAGCTCCAAGTATCTACTTTTTGGATTAGAACTTCAAAATTTTTTAGCGTCAGCAGTATTTGAGTAATCTTAGAAAAACCAACGACAAAAAAATTTTCAAATTTAAAAAATTTTTTTTTTTTGGTCTCCGGGCGTGGAAAAAATTATTTTTGCTTAACCACTATGAGGATCGGATACCTTCATTATTCAGCTTTAATTTCTTTTTTTATGGACCTTCATACGTCCACTTCTCGCCGAGATATCGGTCTTCAAATGGAAAAGGATCATTTTGTCTTTGATTATCGATATCTCAAAAACCAATGATCGCACAGAAAGTTAATGGTGGGTTTTAAAAACTTGAATAAATTCCCTTCAATGATTAGCCATTGCTTTTTCGAAAAAAAAATTTTTTCCTATCGTCACATGAATTTAAAAATGCAACAAAAAAAGGGCTTTTTGTGGTTTTTTGGAAAATCAAGCGCTGAAACGAAAATATTGTGGAAATCGATAATGTTGACTGTGCATTTTACAGTTCAATATGTCCACAAAAACCCTGCAGAAAGCCAGATTAATCCAACAAGCCGTTTTTTTGTTTCACGCGATCAAATTTAAAAAAAAATTAAAGGATCACGTTTTTTGCTCTGAAAAGCTCATAATCTTTAACAAGATGAAAACAAACATTTCTTCGGAGCTTTGTCCACAATTTTCTTGCAGACAGTGATTAAATTTCCAAAAAAGAAAAAACTTTTTTTTCGAAACAAAATTTTCAAAAAAAAAAAATTTTTTTTTTAACTAATGACTGAGAGATCAGTAAAATCACGGAATGCAGCAACGTAAACGTGTTAAAAATGATTGGGTGTTGGTTTTGTAAATTACCTAAAGTTATTCCAAAAAAAAAATTTTTTGAAAAAATTTTTTTTTTGAAAATTTTGTTTCGAAAAAAAAGTTTTTTCTTTTTTGGAAATTTAATCACTGTCTGCAAGAAAATTGTGGACAAAGCTCCGAAGAAATGTTTGTTTTCATCTTGTTAAAGATTATGAGCTTTTCAGAGCAAAAAACGTGATCCTTTAATTTTTTTTAAAATTTGATCGCGTGAAACAAAAAAACGGCTTGTTGGATTAATCTGGCTTTCTGCAGGGTTTTTGTGGACATATTGAACTGTAAAATGCACAGTCAACATTATCGATTTCCACAATATTTTCGTTTCAGCGCTTGATTTTCCAAAAAACCACAAAAAGCCCTTTTTTTGTTGCATTTTTAAATTCATGTGACGATAGGAAAAAATTTTTTTTTCGAAAAAGCAATGGCTAATCATTGAAGGGAATTTATTCAAGTTTTTAAAACCCACCATTAACTTTCTGTGCGATCATTGGTTTTTGAGATATCGATAATCAAAGACAAAATGATCCTTTTCCATTTGAAGACCGATATCTCGGCGAGAAGTGGACGTATGAAGGTCCATAAAAAAAGAAATTAAAGCTGAATAATGAAGGTATCCGATCCTCATAGTGGTTAAGCAAAAATAATTTTTTCCACGCCCGGAGACCAAAAAAAAAAAATTTTTTAAATTTGAAAATTTTTTTGTCGTTGGTTTTTCTAAGATTACTCAAATACTGCTGACGCTAAAAAATTTTGAAGTTCTAATCCAAAAAGTAGATACTTGGAGCTACAATTTCCTTTTTTTTCTTTTCTTGTACGACCATTTCTCTCAAAGTTAGAGCCTGTTGAAAATCGCCTAAAAATTTAGAATTTTTTTTTGATCCTTTAATTTTTTCCATTAGTGTATTATGCTCAATTTTTTTAGACATCACTTTTTTATTTTCAATTCTTCTGTCACCCTAGTGCTGCTGCGCAAATAAAAAATAATAAAAAGTCGCAGTTAAATTTTTCATGAATTACAGGTTTTAAGTTTTTTATTAATTACAATTAAACAAAAGGATTCGACAAAAAAAAAACAAAGCTAATAACGAAAAAATTAGGCTAATTTATTATATTTTTCTAGAGTAATCGTGCTGCCTAAGATTCGTATACAGGACAGCTGACAGCACTAGTTTCTTGGGTTAAAATAATTTATGGTAAATCATTGAAACAATGAATCGACTTATTACCAGGTCGAAATTATTCCTTAATGAATTTTCTCTGTACCAATATAAATTTAATCCATTTTAGTGTAATCAAAAGTGTGTAGAAATGCTTTAACGTGAGTGAACTAGCCGAATAAGTAATCTCAACCCGGGTCAAAAATAAAACTTGATTTAGGCTCGCTTCACCTTATTTTCTTATAAAGTTGTCGATTTGTCGACAATTTTTCGATAAGATCTCGGCTTTTTCGACTTAAATTAAATTTTTTTCAACTTTTTTTATCTTGGTTTCAACTTATTACTATTTTTTGATCTTAGTTTGAACTTATTCATCTTTATTTAGAGCACGACACTCAGTCATCTTACTTTTGACTTGCTGAATCAAATCGAAAAAAAGTTATTTATTCGTCTTACTTTCGCCTTATACACTGTAAAAAATTCGCGGAGTGAATGCGTATTAAATTCGGAGTGAATGCGGAGTGAATGAATTTTTAATTATTCACTCCCCTCGGAGTGAAATTCACTCCGGAGCGGAGTTTTGAAAATATTATTAATAAAATATAACTCCACTCAATAAAATCGAAGTAAAAATTCGCGTATTACATTATTGATCAGCTGATATGCACACACATACGCACATACATATTTAGGCACACACGCGCACTCGCACACACACATTTGCACACACGCACACATTTGCACACACGCACGAATTTGCACACATGCGCACATTTGCACACCTGCACACACCCAAAGACACACATGCACGCAAACACACACTCGCATACACACACATTGTTTCGCAGTTTAATATAAATTTATTGAAGTATTAAAACTCCGGACCGGAGTGAATTGGGAGTGAAATAAAATCCGCGTCACTCCGCAATCACTCCGCTAAAAAAAAACTCCCAATTTACTCCGCATGCGGAGTGATTTTTTTTAAAACTCCGGAACTCCGAGTGGCGGAGTGAATGCGGAGTGAATTCGGATTTAATTTCACTCCGGATTTTTTACAGTGTATATAAAAATTATTTCACCTTAGTTTTGAGTTTTTCGCCTTATAATTTAAGTCGAATAAGTCTAAACTAATTCAATTTCGACTTGATCTCGGCTTTTTCGTCTTAAATCGTGACTAAGGAATCCAGTTAAGTCTACACTGAGAAAAAAAAACGTTTTTAAAGTATATAAATGTTTGTATCCTACCGAGTAAATATTTTTTTAATCTTAGCAAAATGTACTGCGATCAAGTATATTTTTTTAAAATAAGTATAGAAATTTTTAAATCAAGAAAATATTACTCGATTGAAGTACATATTTACTATGATTAAGAATATTATTTGTTTGTATAGTACCGAGTAAATATTTCTTTAAATGAAGTATTGATACTTGGGAAAAGTTTTTTTTTTTTTTTTTCAATGTAAACCAAGGCGATAAGTCAATGGTTTTCATATCTCCGTAAAAAAAGTCCAATTTGTCTTGTGAAAAACGGCTTCAAATTTCGACTTGGTAAACCAAGTCTAAATCAAGTTTTCTTTTTGACCCGGGGATCGTCAGGGACACATAGCGCGTTCGCGCTTGAGGAGTACTCTTTTCCGCGTTATTATATTTAATATATATAACATAAATAACACTGTAAAAAATCGGAAGTAAATTCGGAGTGATTACGAATTTTTTTAAAATCCGAAATCCCTCCGATTCGAAGTTTAATACACTAATGGAAAAAATTAAAGGATCAAAAAAAAATTCTAAATTATTAGGCGATTTTCAACAGGCTCTAACTTTGAGAGAAATGGTCGTACAAGAAAAAAAAAAAAAGGAAATTGTAGCTCCAAGTATCTACTTTTTGGATTAGAACTTCAAAATTTTTTAGCGTCAGTGGTTTTAGTTTTTTTTTTTAATTTTTTTAAATTTGAATTTTTTTTTAAATTTGATCGCGTGAAACAAAAAAACGGCTGGTTGGATTAATCTGCCTCTCTGCAGGGTTTTTGTGGACATATTGAACTGTAAAATGCACAGTCAACATTATCGATTTCCACAATATTTTCGTTTCAGCGCTTGATTTTCCAAAAAACCACAAAAAGCCCTTTTTTTGTTGCATTTTTAAATTCATGTGACGATAGGAAAAAATTTTTTTTTCGGAAAAGCAATGGCTAATCGTTGAAGGGAATTTATTCAAGTTTTTAAAACCCACCATTGACTTTCTGTGCGATCATTGGTTTTTGAGATATCGATAATCAAAGACAAAAGGATCCTTTTCCATTCGAAGACCGATATCTCGGCGAGAAGTGGACGTATCAAGGTCCATAAAAAAAGAAATTAAAGCTGAATAATGAAGGCATCCGATCCTCATAGTGGTTAAGTAAAAATAATTTTTTCCACGCCCGGAGACCAAAAAAAAAAAAATTTTTAAATTTGAAAATTTTTTTGTCGCTGGTTTTTCTAAGATTACTCTAAAACCACTGACGCTAAAAAATTTTGAAGTTCTAATCCAAAAAGTAGATACTTGGAGCTACAATTTCCTTTTTTTTTTTTCTTGTACGACCATTTCTCTCAAAGTTAGAGCCTGTTGAAAACCACCTAAAAATTTAGAATTTTTTTTTTGATCCTTCAATTTTTTCCATTAATGTATTAAAATAATCTTCCCTTCGGAATATATTTCACTCCAGCGGGATTAAATAAATAAACAATCGTCCATTTCGCATTCACTCCGGCTTAATCTGCATTCACTCCCCAAATTTTTTACAGCATAATAAAAGTTTTTATCATGATTATAAATTGAAACAAAAATTATCTTAATCATAAAATATAAGATTAACCGAAAGTCCAGTACTATTAATTATTCATGATACTGAAAGTAACTTGATGGATTAAATCGAAAGCTTGTTGTAATGAAAAGATTAATTATATCTTCAAAACGATAACTAAAGTTTAATATTTAAATTTATATATATATGTTATTGACAAATCGTAACAAAAAAAAACTCGATAAAATTAATTCGAATATTTTTCTTTATATATTATCGTACATTATATGTTTAATAAAATTAAAATAATAAATAATCTTAACTTTAAAAAAGTATGAAAGTAAAATGTTTGCAAAAACAAATAATCATTATTTATAATTAACAGTATGCGTTATTTGAAAGTATCATAAAAATGTTTATTTTAATCCATTTTTTATCTGATATAAAAAAATTTAATGCTCCCTGCAATAAATTGCAACGAAAATATTTTTTTACTTTGGTATTAATGCAAGAAAAAAATAAAATTAAAGAATATTTAAATCAGCTTACAGATGGGTGTCACGACATGTAGGTCAATCACTTCCGGAAACGGCTGTTAAAGGAGGTAAAGACGTTGATGGTTGTCCAATCTACATTGGACGTGCTTACCATAATGGAGATACGGTTCCAGCTAAAGTGATCCCAGATAAACAAGCTGTATATATTTGTCATGCTGGTGAAGAACATACAAAACAAGAATTTGAAGTACTTTATTATATTGTTTATTTGTTATCAATTTAATATATAAAAATATATAGCTCGATAACGTGATAATGTTTATGATAAGACAAGAATTTATTGTAGTTTTTTTTTCTTTCTAGGTACTCTGCCAAGGAGAATTTGCTTGGGAATTTGCTAGTAATGGTGTAATTCCTGAGGATGCTGTTGTAGGGGGACAGACTTCTGAAGGAGAACCTCTTTACGTAGGTCGTGTTCTTCACAACGGTGCACAAACAATTGGTAAAATTCAGCCTAGCCATGGATGTCTTTATATACCATTTGACGGAGAAGAATTGTCCTTCCGAGATTACGAAGTCCTTGTTAATCACTAACAATTATAATTATTATTATAATCATGGTTAATTTCTTTATCCATGATTTTTATTATCACAATGACAAGTCAAATTTATAAATGCAATTTTAAATAAAATAACCAGCAATTTATATTTCCTATCTGTAATTAAAAAAAATATATATAATTGTACAAAAACAAATTATCTTTAATTTTTAAAATACTCAATAGTGTTATATCATATAAATAACAACCAGCTTAGAAAAATGAGATAATATTTTAGTGAAGGTCATTGTCAAATTTTATGACAAAAATCATGATAAGAATAATTTTTAAGTAAAGAAACAACTTTAATTTTTTTCGATAAACTTATAGTTGAATAAATAACATTAACAACAGATTTCAATAGTACGCATTTCGTGTTCAAATTCCGTATAATCTATATTATTAAGCGAGAAAGGAAAATTTTGTTCCCGCCATATCTATATGATAGAATTAGTTGATTTTATTGAAATGGGTATCATTAGATAGGTCGACTTGAATTTGTGCCTTTTCATAGTTTAAACTCTTTTTAATTGCCAAGAATTGAGATTAATAGATTTATCGATATCATTCGAATTACATTTAAATTACGCGAGAAAAAAGACGATCGTATTTATTTTCTTTAAGTAAATTAATACTTTAATTATTCTGTCACTAAATATGACTGAATGCCACTGAATATATACCTATATTATTTATATCGCGTTACTTATTCCAAAATGACAGATTTTTCGACTCCCTTTTGGTTTTAGGAAGCTTTTCATAGCCAAAAAAGTGTGCATAGAAAAAAAAGGATTCATTGACACAAAAAATCTTTACTCGCCTAAAGAAAATTTTTACTTACCCCAATAAATTTTTTGCGTTGTGAATTGAAAACAAAAATTTATTTAGAACTAGAAAAAATTACTTTGTGCAAGAAATTATTTCTTGACCAAAAAAATCTTTTCTCGCTCCAAAACAATTTTTGTATTTAATTGATCATGCATAAAATTTTTTGGTACAAATTAAAATTTTTAGCGGCACGAAATTTTTTTTTTCTGCGTATTTTATAAATTTAGTAGTGACTGCAGGTTGCTCGTTATAATTTAATTTGATCAAAACACAAATTAGGATGCTAAATAGTGTAATAGATTATTTAAGGTCACTGCAGGAAGTAATCAGGTTCTTTGAAGTTCACACAGTAGTGAATATGTCAGGTGAATGTTTTATTTACTTGCATTGCATACTTTCCCAACTTCTAAAGGGAGAATAAATTCTTGTTGCGTCATCAATAGTTTCTCATTTTATCTTTTATGACATAAGTTCACTTTTTTAACTCCTTCTATTATTTTTATTTTGTTTTATTATCGCGATATATTTTGTTTATATCAATCAATGTCTTAATAGTAATAAGTAGTAGTTATTCAATTTTGCCTTAATTTATTATTACCGTAAAATAATTACTAAAAGTAATCATCTCTAATTAAATAGTCAACATTTATTTTTTATTTCAATTACCGATTTTTCGTTAAAATATATATTTATATTTTTCGACGTCTTTATATAATATTGATATTTACGTAATTGAAAAAATAAGTATTGTAATAAAGAACTGTAAATGATAAAATTAATAATATATATAAAATATAATTTAAATAAATATATAAACGAAAAAGAAAATTAAAAATTAAAATCAGTGAACGAGGTAAACAAAAAAGTGAACATGCAATCCAGAGACAGGTTTGGCAGGACGAGACAAATATAAATAACCGACAGAATGTACGTTCAACGAACCCTTTGAGAATTTTCGTATTTTTAATAAAAATTTTATTTAATTACGTAAATTTAATATTTAATTATCACCTCCGTATATTAAATTCTCTAATAAATTGTAAAAAAAAAAAAGAAAACCGCATGACAAAAGTGTAAAAAATAAAAATAAAACAGTAAGTTTAAATGAAATAACATTCCCTTGAACTTTTTTAGTTCATGGTAAATTTCACAGTTGAATAGATAGCGAAAACATTGTTCGTCTCACTTTCATGGATAGAGCCTTGGATTTTTCACCTTCGGAATGTAGGAAGCACCGTTGCTTACTTATATTTATCCTTTATTTCTTTTCTGCTCCACCATCTTCATCATCATCATCATCATCATCATTATTATCATTGTTATCATAATCATCATCATCATCTTCTCACCACTTATAGTCAGCAACATCAGCAATTCTATCTCACTATCTTTCTATATCATAATTTTCATCCGTCATCCATCAAAACATTAATTCAAATATTAACAATGACAGATAACAACAATGTAGTAGTTTCTGACCCTGAATTGCTACAAGAATAAACTATATAATCAATTGAATCTTAAATATTAAATTTATTATTATTATTGTTATTGTAATAAAAATAAGTAAATCTATGAAGGGGGATAAAATATAGATTACAGAATTTACGAGTACGAAGGCCAGAAAATAAAAAATTTAAATTATAACTTATAACCCAGCGTGGTTTAATGTTGTTGGTGATTCTATTGGTACTGGTATTGCTGGTATTGCTGGTATTGCTGGTACTACTGCTGGTAGGTGGATGGACTCGAGGTAGGTATCACTACTACAGTACACCAGTGTGCGGAAGAGCAATGTAAAGAACATAGGCAAGTTGTACTCTCGAGCAGAGGGAGATCTCTTGGTATAAAGTGCGAGGAAGAGGGGCCAAGGGAGGCCTTGTAACACGCAATGCACAATATGCCACGGTACGGTGTTGTACGGCACGAGCAAGAGAAGTAGAAGCAGACTCCGGTAGACAGCGTCCGGGCAATCCCACCGGCAGTAACCAGTAGTGTCCAAGTGGCCAAGTCGTCGGCAATATAACACATCACAGACTTAAACCATACCATCAACCACGAGGCCAAAGAGTAACCTGGGTTTATTTATAATCATTATCATTACAATCGCGTCATCATCCAGTTTGTCTAGTTGTCATACGATTTATAACGATTTAAACTTGGTCACTTGTTAACTTGTGTTTATTACGAACAAACTATCTGGATTACTAGTTAACACATAGTTTAGTTATAATGACTAATAACAACGTAACTAAGGATTTAAATCCACCTCAACAGCCGCAGCAGCAACAACAACAACAACAACAGAAATCACTAACTGAAGATGTACTATCATGGAAATCAATGAGCGTACGGCAAAAGTGTAACTTTCTCTTCAGTAATATAACAGTTGAACCGATGGTCGCGTGTTACATAATGCCTAGTGTCCTTGCTTCCCTTGCTACGCAAAATCTTAATTTAGAAAAGGCATGCAGGGTTAATTTGGCTTATTCAGACGACATTTGTTCAGCTTTAGCAGCAAGAAATACCACTGTGTACAGGGAAGAGGAAGCTGCTGTACAACAACTTGTTGCAGGAATGCAGACCTGGAAGTTGGCGTTACAAAGCGGATTACCGTCACTACTGATCCTCTTCTTGGGTGCTTGGAGTGATCGTACTGGACACAGAAAACCCTGTATGCTATTGCCGATTGTCGGAGAATTTCTTACCAGTGTTAGTTTACTTGCTTGTACTTACTGGTTTTATGAGCTTCCAATGGAGGCTGCGGCATTAGCTGAAGCGTTTTGGCCGGCTGTTACTGGAGGGTGGTTTACAATGTTGATGGCGGTATTTAGTTATGTTGGTGATATCACAACTGTTGAATCACGAACACTTAGAATTGGTACTGTTAACGTATTTTTGTCTATTGGAATACCTATTGGAATGTCACTCTCAGGTATTTTATATATGAAAATTGGATTCTATGGTGTATTTGCTATTTCTACGGTGTGTTACATATTAAGCTTTATTTACGGCGTCGTTGTTGTTAAAGAGGCACCACGGCCACCGAACTTTATTCCACCAGAAAAAACCGCGAAAATGTCTGTTTGTGCCAGAGTTGTTGATTTTTTTGCTTTTCGACATATTTCCGAGACATTCAGAGTTGCTTTTAAAGAGGACGCTAATAATAGACAACGAAGAATCTGTGTTTTAATGATTGTTGTCATGGTTGTTGTTGGACCCATGTATGGTAAGTTTTATATTTTAACAGTCTTTATAAATATTTATTAAAACCTGCATAAGTTATTGACCATGAACAAAATATTTTTACTTATATCTGAATGTTATCACTGAAAATAATTTTAAAAACTTGTAATAACATTTCACTGACATGCCAAATAATTAATAATTATGTCTACCAAAAATGATTTATTTTACATTTATTAAATGTTGTGATAATGATTTATACTACCGAAATAAATATTGCGAAAAAAAAAAATATTTTTTAAATTAGCGGTTTTAAAATAAAATAACATACTCCATATTTTATTACACACGGAAAAAAAACTCCTGTCAAAATTACAGGAAAAACGGTTAAATTTACAGTTTTACTCCTGTCAAGTCATAACTGTCAAATTTACATTTTTAGAAATGTTTTACATTATAAAAAATGTAAATTTTGCATTTGGAAAAACTCTTAAATTTACAGGGAAAAAAATGTAAATTTTACATTGGAAAAATGTTAATTTAACATTGAAAAAAATATAAATTTTATATTAGAAAAAATTAAATTATAAATCTAAAATGGATCGATTATCTATAACAGGAAATTTTAAAATATAGTGAAACCTAAACTTACAAATAACCTTCTCAATAAGACAATTTATAGATAAATTGAGAAAAATATAGATAGCCCGAACTGGGATTCGAACCCAGATGTCGGTATCGGGTTACAATTACACGCTTAAAAAAATTAACACTCGATCTATTTTTTTGGAGTAGTTACAAATTTACTCCTAGGGAATTAGTTTTTTCTTGTAAATATGACACTATTTCGAAATTATGACATTATTAAAAAATGTAAATTTTACATTTTCGTATTTGTAAATTTAACAGGTAATTTTTTTTCCGTGCAGCGTTTGTAATTACAGCTGTTAATTTCAAATGTAAACACAGTCACGCGTTTATATACTTTATTTATTCTTTTTTCAATATAAAGTATATTTATTTCATTTTCCCTGATTAAAAATATTGATTGAAAAGAATTGAGAAGCGGTCACTCCATGCAAACTGTATATCTATATATACAAACAAAAAAATTAAAATCAATTGAAATTATTGAAAAGAATTCGAATTTCATGACTTTTAATTCTTTTCAATCAATATTTTTAAACAGGGTTTGGAAAATTAAATGAAGTTATAAATAATTTTTGCGTGAAAATTTTTTAAACGAAAATAATAGCCATTACAATATATCTTATATTAAATGAAGAGTATTCAATAATAAATATTAACAAATAATAATTACGAAAGATTAGTGACATTTTAAAAGATAAGTAAATGGCATTATTCCAATGCCAATTGCATGATTATATTTCAACATGACATTATAGGTAATTCCAGCATGTGTAAAATCACGTGTTGTGTCTTTAGCTGTATAGTATACTGGAGGATAAGAGGATTTTGTTTAAAGAAAGTTGTTTTAATCAACAACAGATTGCACGCATCAAATCGATATGCCCATTGAGTATCACCCAGATGCTGTTTCACTTTAGATGTAATTTAAATATCTTGTCTGTTATGTTTATATTCTAACATGCATGGTGTTTACGCTTCATACGATCTCATCCGGCCAGGCGTTCATGCTTTCATGTCGTAAGTTAAATAACATAAGCTAACACATATGCATTGTATAAGAACTTGAATCACTGTTATTGAACGATGCTTAATAATTCACGTGAATTACGGCAGACGATCTATGTCCTGTATTCTCCATGTTCACGACCGGTTTCCACCTACGACTCGTACGGACTCACTCGTGCATGTGAATAGAAGTACACATAGATTTGTAGCCATTGGCTTTCGTTAGACCCCACATATTCTCTCGAGTAACATAGATAACATAGGTACTATATATACCCTCGGTTCAATGTGAACATCCACTGCAGATATATGCAATCAGACCTTCCGCACTTTGCTTTTGGTATATAGAAATTAACTATAAATACTGAAGGCTTTATATGAGTTGGTCTGCCTGGCCCAGCTAGTCTTAGACTTGCAAATGTGTAAGCACATTCAAAAGCGTAAGGACTTTTGGATCGTGGTTAACAAATCATGATGTAAAGATATTCGTTTATAAGGTACAAATTGTATATATTGACTGTCATTGTCTAAGTAAACTAATGTAATTTTTTGTTGTTCATAAATGTCTGCATGTGATCTCTGACGAGAAAAGTTATTGTTGATTCACCGCGTATGACATTTCTTGACCAACTCTGATGATGTTACTGACGAATGACTGAAATTTAAAAAAATTATTAATACGATATTATTATTATTTTTCGCGTTATTTAAAAGGATGCGTGACCGCCCGGGTCAAAAATAAAACTTGATTTAGGCTCGCTTCACCTTATTTTCTTTTAAAGTTATCGATTTGCCGACGATTTTTCGATAAAATCTCGACTTTTTCGACTTAAATTAAATTTTTTTTAACTTTTTTCATCTTAGTTTCAACTTATTCGTATCTTTTGATCTTAGTTTCAACCTATTCTTCTTTATTTCGAGCACGATAGTCATTCACCTTACTTTTGACTTGCTGAATCAAGTCGAAAAAAAGTTATTTATTCGTCTTACTTTCGCCTTAATATATAAAAATTATTGCACCTTAGTTTTGAGTTTTTCGCCTTATAATTTAAGTCGAATAAGTCTAAACCAAGTCAATTTCAACTTTTTCGTCTTAAATCGTGACTAAGTAAGCCAGTTAAGTCTAAACCAAGGCGAAAACTCAATGTATTTAGTATCTCCGTAAAAAAAAGTCGAGTTTGTCTTGTGAAAAACGGCTCCAAAGTTCGACTTGGTAAGCCAAGTCTAAATCAAGTTTTATTTTTGACCCGGGCGATGCGCCAGTATTAATAAAAAAAAAAAAAGATGATTGAATAAATAAATTATTTCAGATCGAGATTAATTGAAATCACTTAATTAATAAATTTACCAATTACCTTGTATGTTTTGCGACAATTGTAAATATATTAGATTATATATAGAATTAATCAAAAGACGCTACTGCGGAGGGTGGAAATTCCTCTACCCTCTATAGTCGCTATACGTAGTCTATTAAACTCGACGATTGCTAACACGGTTGTGATCCCGACTCAGGGATGGCAAAGACGATTCAAGTTTTAATTGAAAACGACTTATCAAAAAAATCGAATTTCAGAATCCAATTTTAGTTTTTAAAATCGATTCTTAATACTTGACTTTTAGATACTCAAGCGGCACAAGAAAATTGTTGACTTCTTGTTTAATTAAAGTTGAGTATAAGTTATCTTGTAACCAACTGACAACTTGAATTTAAGAAAAGTCAAAAATTTATTTTGCGCTGCTTGAGAGCATAAAATGCATGTATTTCGATAAGATGGTAGCAGCGCCGACCTTACTGCTGTAATTAGTATATTTAATTTTCTTTTTAAATCGTGTATATCCGTTACAATTATTCTAGCGTAGTTTAGATTAAATGAGAATTAATTTCAAGGTCTTATAATTTTCTTCCCTCGTCGTGTCTTGATTATTTTAATCAGAAATAAAAAATAACTTTAATATAAATTATTATTAATTATAACATTTTTTCAATTAAAATTTAGGTCAATAGGATGATAGATTTACAATACTAAATAACTAAAAATATTACCATATATGTTAATTTGTCCTGTTAAATTCAAGGATACATCCTTTCACAATTTAATTATCAAAGTAATCGTGATGAGTTTCCTGGCATTTTATGAGTATTAAGACTAATCTTTAATTGCTTAAATGATAATTAAATAGCAATTTATAAATATAAAATATCATTTTAACAAATCAGCACGTGGTCTAACCATCGTCATCAAAAGATTTTAAAACTAAAGACTCATGGAAATGTGTAGAGAGCATAATTTGATAAAGACCGTTGAGCCTAAGCGGAAACAGCTAAATGGATGGTACTGATAAATGAACTTGTTGTGCAACCTGCTATTCTTACATAATACTATCGTAATAATAGATTAACAATCACTTTAATAAAATTTACTCACTAAAAAATAAATATTTATTTTTTATTTTTAAATTACATAATTATTAAAATATATATTTTTTATTCTTATTTCAGGTGAGATGGCTGTAATGTATCTTTTCACACGTTATCGTTTCAACTGGAATGAATTAAAATTCAGTATGTTTTACACATACAGTATGGTTACTAATTTAATTGGTAATTATTTCATTTATTTATTTAAATTAAAATTTAAATAAAACATTTATCATTTTAAGTATAAGTCATTAATTAATATATGAAATTTGATAAGTAATAAATGTATTTGTACAAAAATTAGCATAATAGCTAATTAAATATGCGAATGATGTCGCGAATCGACCTTAATCGTTCAATTTAGAACTGATTAATTTCAACAACTTTCTCCGGTATACTAATGAGTTTATTTTATTATTAATTCACACTAATTTTTTATTATCATTATTGAGTATATTAACAACCAGTGAAGATTTATTGATAAATATTTTTTATTCATTCTTTTCTTATACTTAAAGCAAAAAAAAACTGTAGTTAGTTTTTTCTTTAATTATTTATTTTTAATAGTTTAATTTTTTAAAAAAAATTTACTTACAAGAATCTTGAAGTTATATAACAACGTAATTAGCTTTTGCTTGTCTTTATTCTTTACAGTATATATATTAACTAATTCTATTGTGCATGAAAAATTTACTCTGTGATTTATTGTGGATTTTATCATTCAGTAACAAATTACATAGATTGTTGAGTACAATTTACCATGTAATGTAATACAATGCACTTTGATGAACGATCTTTATTTTATTTTATTTATTTATTTTTTAAGTAAATGAATGATTTATCATTGATTGTTCATCATCGGAAGCTGGTTTTCCGGTGGATTACTGTAAATTATTTAGCTATAGACTTTTATCATGACTTTGAACTTGAATTTATTTATAAAAATTAAATTCAAGGTCAAATTATTATTTAAATTAATAAAAATGATTATTTAACAGGTACGATGATGTCTGTAGGAATATTTAGTCATTTTTTAAAAATAGACGATGCATTGGTGGGTCTAATGAGTTGTATGAGTAAAATCTTAGCTAGTTTTGTTTATGCATTTGCCGCTGAAGACTGGGTAATTTATTTAGGTAATTAAATCATATATTTTTTATTACTGTCACAATAAATAATAATAACAATTGAATAAAATAATAATTCGATTTAATAGCTCCCTTGGTAGAAATAATAAATGGAACATCATTCATTGCAATGCGGTCCATAGCATCGAAATTAGTTCCAACAGACGAGCTTGGTAAGTCGACTAGATCTATTATAGTTTATGCTATTGCATTGTACATATTTTATTTAATTCGTTTAGTTTAAAAAAAACATTTCTCGAGGTCAATTTTTTGACTGGTCCTCTTAAAGACAATTATCAAATATCCGGCGGTAGATTTTTTTCATCCGTTCAAATACTATCTAACTTAATCTAATGTAATTATTTAATTTGATTTAAATTGAAATTTATTTACTACAAAAGCCAATAATTTCGGCCTTTCTCTTTTTCTTCAATTCAATATTTGTTTCTTCTATTTAACGTATATATATTTTTTGTTATTTAATTAACTATCTATAAATTTTTTAAATTTATTATTTTTTATTATTAGGTAAAGTTAATTCACTCTTTGGAGTATGTGAGTCACTGATGCCTCTAGTTTACGGTCCAATATATAGTTCAGTATATGCAGCTACGATGAATACCCTTCCAGGAACTTTTTTTTTACTTGGAGGTGGTTTAACAATCCCCGCTGTTATTTCTTTCTTGTAAGTATATTTATATTTAAATATTAATATCATAAATAATAAATGATTCATTTTCATTAAATTATATTGTACCCGTATGAAAAAACAATATATGGTTAAAATATACAAAATCATATATGTTTGCAACAAAAAAATATATGATATATTATATTGTCTATTATAAAAAATCATATAGAGATTTTGGCCGATTTAATATAAAATTATATACGGTAGTAAATATATGTATTCCATATATGTAACTTATATGTTTTTTATATTAAGCTATATATACATTTACATTTACCTTATAATATATTGTATTAATATATTTCTTTTTGTATTCAAAAAATATTAAATTTTTACATGAAATGAAATATATGGAAGCATATAATTTATATTATATATGGCACCATATATTTTCTTTGTTATATTTAAGCATATATTTTATTCGGTGTATGTATATGCATATGGGTATATAGGGGAGACCGGGGCAAGACGGCCCATCTAAGCCGGTTATTATTATTTGTGGCTTTTAACCATCAAATCGATTTACTCTTGTCCAACTTGAACTCAATTCACCAAAATTTTGGTGAAGCTCCTGAAAAAAAAATTTTTTTTTTTTTTTGGGGCAAGACGGCCCCCTCCGAAAAAAAATGAAAAAAAAAATTTTTTTTTTTTAATTGTAAAAAAATTTCCCGCGTAACAAATGTTTATATTTTTCTCTTTAACAACTGTATTTACTTTAATATTACTCGAAATAACCTTTTTTGATATAATACGAGTCATTTTTTCACTTCTGTAGAAAATTGATTATTGGTTTTTTTAACTTTTTCAAATGCTCTATTTTAATCCAAATCCATATAATTAACCAAAAAATGATATTTTTATTAAATTAATCATGACTAGGTTATAATACTATGAAATACATTTTCTTTTAGAATTTTTGAGTGGTTCATTTTACCCCAAGTTTCACGTATCGGGCTAAAAATGAGTAAATAATCTAAATTTGTGATAATCAAAAGAAAACAAGAAAAAAAAATTTTTGGTTAATTTTTGAGGTGGGCCTTCTTGCCCCAGGTGGGCCGTCTTGCCCCGGTCTCCCCTATATTCGCATCAAATTAACTAATTTTGAAAATTTTAACTGCAATTTAAAGAGTGTATTAAAATTTAGATCTAATTTAATTGGAGTTGGTCATACGAATAAGAAACTTTTTTTTTCCATACACAATATAAATATACGTTTTTATATATGATCAGAATATATTTTTCGAATATGATAGAAATAAATATTTTTATGTATGATAAAAATATAGTTTTTGTATATGATTGACGTATATATTTTATATATGCTAAACATATACGGGCTCGTATATGATGAATATTATATTTTTTAATATAAAAAAAAATATATCAGGAGATATAGTTAAATTGGCGACATATATTTTCTGATATTTATCATATATTTTTACATATATTTTGACCATATATGTTATTTTCATACGGGTATTGAACATGACACATTTTTTATTATTGTTAAATTACTCCCCACCATTTCATTGAGATAAATTGGTGTTAGTGAGCTATAATATTAGCATATATATATACATATACATATATATATATACACATATATTTATATATATATTATAACTATTCATTAAATACATAAATGTGTGTAGGTGGCTGTACTTTGAGAGCAGAAGGGATCGAGCATTAATGGAGCTCGAATTGAGGAAGGAGAAGTTTGGTAAAATTGAAGAACTGGGTGATAAGAGTATCAAGATGATTATTAATAAAGATTTTCATAAAAAAAATCCAAATAGTAATAAACATATTGAAGCTGGTTTTGATAATCCTACTTTTCTTTCCGAGCATTTATAAACGATTTTTTTTTTTTATTTCATTGAAGTCATTTTTAAAAAGTAAACATTTTATTATATCGTACTATTTACCATATAAGACCACAAAAAATAAGTAATAATGACTGGTTATTAAATATAAAAAAAAATATATATTTTTTCAAGAAACAATGAAATTATTTATATTTTTATTATATTTAAAATACGTCAATACTTTGGTGATGTTAAATTTATAAAATTTATAGCAGCAAACAAAAGATGAAAAACCCATATGTTTAATATAAAAAACGAAAAAAGTATATAATATATATTAGATGTAGTTATATTATTTTTAAAAATTTATAAAAAAAGATATATATGTATATTGTAGTCCAATGGATAATAATTTGTTTAGTATAAAAATTTTGGTACTTAAGTTATTGAACAAGTTGTTAAGAGATAACAGCTGTTACGGCGTTACTCAATTAACGATGTAAAAAAATGAAATAGATCAGGATAAACTGATCAAAATATTATCAGTATTATTACTATTATTACTATAATGTTTAATAAAATAATGTTAACATTGAAGAGTAAAAATTTTTTACGAATTTGTAGATAAAAAATAATATTTGAGTAGTTAAATGTTAAAAAAAAAAAAAAAAAATTTATTATTGTTAAGAAATTTATTTAATTTAAGTAATCAATTGATCATTAAATACTATTTTTTTGTGATATAGTCTTACATAATGGACTTTATTATATAAGTTTCATTGATGATCTATGTATTCCACCGTATAAAATATATTATAATAAAATTACTTCGTCATTGATTTTATTCTTTATTAGTTAGTTATGTTCCAGATGAATAATAATAAATTATAGATATTTTTTGAAATGATAGTCTGAAATTCTTTTAATTTAAAAATATCAACAATAAAAAAATATTATTATTTTGTTCTTTAAAATTTCATTATTCTTTTTTTTTTTAAGAATGTATGATATTATGTAAAATTTATAATAAATTAATTAAATAATGCTATTAACGTATGTGTTCATGCTCACACACATATGGGATTATAATACTTTCGTATTATGACCAAGGAGAATTTATATAGACAGAGATTGAGTAAGGTAAGGAAGAAACCTTCTCAATGAAAAGTTTATAACTGAATTGAGAAAGATATGGATACTCAAATATTTATTAAAGTTTTGCCTTTTATGAATTTCTTTCTGAAAAAATTTCTTTCGTTATATTTTCTATCTTCCTCTTTTTTATATTCTAGGAAGCTATTCTGACTAATATCAAAATGATGTCCGAGTGTATGTATATGTGCTTGTACGTACGTATGTAAATATCTGTAACTTTTGAACGGATGAACCGACTTTGATCGTCAAGGTGTAATTCAGCGCGGCTTGTGAATATCTAAAAGCTGTAAAAATTTGAGCTTAATCGGTAGGGTGCGTTCGGAGATATTTCGAAAATAAAATTTTTCAAAAATGTTTTTTTTGGATAACTTTCAATTTGCTCGATGAATTGATTCCAAAATCTAATAAGTTCTAAAACTTTATAAGCCACGACGAATACCATCTCAACCATCAAAATCGGTTCATTCGTTCGAGAGAAACCGTTAACGAAAGAATTAAAAAAATTTTTTTTTTAGTTTTTTTGAAATTTCTCAAAAACGACTCAAGAAATCAATTTCAAAATTTGATCAGCTTTAGAACTTGATAAAACGCGTCGATTGCCACCTTAATCGTCTCCTTCGGTCAATTTGTTTAAGAGATATCGTTGGAGAAAAAATGGTAATAACGTTGTTTTTCGAAAACAATAGCTCGAAGAGCTCGAAAATGCATTCACAACAATGTTTTCGAGCTCGAGGAGCTCGAAAATAGCGGAATGTTTTTAGGCTGGCCCATAGGGTCAACCGATAGACCAATTTTTTTTATTAGCTTTAATTATTTCATAATGGCCTTGTTGTCATTACATGCCGTTCCTAATACAGATGTATTTTTTTTACTGATAATAGACAAAGTTAATTACAGCGAACAGATTCATAATGTTAAAAACTTTGTTTTTAAAATTTCAATGCGTATAACAATGAATACAGTCATTAGTCATCATGGCTGATAATATAAAGTAATTAAGCCAGTTAGTACTTTGACCAGCGAATGAATGGATCGAACGTTTCATTAATTCACCAACTATAAAATTTTATAGACCTCTGAAAAAAAAGTGACGAATAACAGGTGAATCTTATGATTTACTAAAAATTTGATTCCAGAGAAAAGTCCCTCAAAATGTTGTTAATATTAAGTGGAATACTGTCTCTTATTATGGCATTTGTAAATCCTTCATTGAACACTAGAGCTCCTGATAGTCATTGTGTCATCAGAAATACTCATGTAAGTATTTTTTTTATATATTGATACAAAATAAACATGGATTTTTAATTATCGTGTCTTAATTAGATTGATCCCAATCTTACGCGTGATCAAAAAGATATTTGCAATCAAACTGAACCGAATTCATTTAAATGTATCGAAGAAGGTAATTGAGTTTATATTTTAACTTAACACACAATCATTACAAATAACATGATTAATGCTACTTTTATTAATGTTTTTGTAATTCAGTGGGATTAGGAAAATTATGTGAACTGGACGAAGATTGTGATGAAATATTGCATTCAAAATGTTCAAAAGAAAAAACGTGTATATGTAGAACCAATAATATTGAAGTAAATGAAACGACCTGCGCACCAGTATTAGGTGGATTCTGTTGGAAAAATGAATTATGTGCGACCGATAACGCTGTTTGTATTGACAATGAATGTCAATGTAACGTCAGTAATTATCGAAGATTTAACGACCAATGCATATTCAGTAAGTATCTTTAAATTTACTTGAAATGGAATTAGTACGATACACATACTGAATTCATTGTCTACTTCAACTGTTCACATTATCAAATACACGTTGGGTGCGCCCTGTGAACTCATAAAAGTTGTGAACGAGTTTGGTAAATAATGTAGAGTAGAGGTACCATTTGTGGTCACTGGTCCATTTTTGGACATTTAATACTTTATTTTAATTAACGAAAAAGTATAAAATAAAATTTTCATTATAATAGTGTGATAGAAGTATCCTCACATACATTTAAAAAATTAATTACGTCATTTGTCTATTACAAACTAAGATATTTAAATTTTTTCAAGTGTTCAAAACTGGTCTTAAAGTGACCGTGAACGTTACGTCTACCATAGATAGAAAATGTAATCGTAAAATGAAAATACTTTTGTTCTTTATACATACTCAATAAGAAAGTTCATTTATATACATACATTGGAATTTCAGCCCATTTTTTGGACATGCCCTGTTCAACGGATAATGAATGCAGTCAAGGGATACCACATTCTATTTGCGTTCGGAATCAATGCACTTGTGATAAAGATTATTTTGAAAAAAATCGAACAACGTGTGAATCTTTTCCTAAGATTCCCTGTTCAAGTAAATTTCCATGTACAATGGATCATTCTCTGTGTATGAATAATTTATGCCAATGTGAACCTAGGTTTGTGTACAGCTCTTCTAAATGTATTCCTCGTAAGTATCGTAATCACCGAAGAGAAACTTTTCTTACCAAAAATTTTTATTTATTTTAAACATGGAATTGTGTCAATTAAATTTACCATAATAGTTCATAATTATTATATCTGATAGCTGTCAATAATCTAGAAAAATTAATCTCTGTTTTCTTCCACATTAATATATTTTTGATTTCGATGAATTATAGTTTATCTTAATGGATCTTGCAAAAATAATAATGATTGCGATCAGATCCAAAATTCTAGATGTTCTGCTGATAATATATGTGTTTGTAATAAGAATCATACTCAATTCAACGAAAGAGTCTGTAGACCTGTGCTGAAGGAATATTGTCTTGAAGATAATGAATGCCTAGCTGTTAATTCCACTTGCATTATGAATGAGTGTCAATGCAGACCACATTTTGTGAGGCGGTTGAAAAATTTATGTGAACTACGTAAGTTTGAATCTGATTATTATTCGTGGACAAATAATTAATGACAGACGAGAGTATTTCCGCTCGAAATTATACTGTCTGAATAAAAATCTTGATAAGAAAATGAACGATATTGTGGATAAGGAATCATTTTTGATGAAGTAATCATAACTATTCTTTTTTGACAAAATTTTAGCTCAATTAGGTATGGACTGTAAAGATAGTAATGATTGTATTGATATACAATATAGTGAATGCTCTGTGAACAAAAAGTGTGAATGCATGTCAAGCTATGCAGAATATAATATTAAAGCATGTAGGCCACTACTAGGCAGTTATTGTTCAGAAAATCGACAATGTGCAACTCTTAATTCGATTTGTTCAAATAATATATGTGTGTGCGGCGATGGTCTTATAGAGTATTCTAACAACAAATGTACATCACGTGAGTTGATACATTTATCGAATCTGATGATGTGATTTTTATTTTAATTTAAGTCAATATTTTTTAATTGATCATTGAAAGTGATTAATGTATGATCGATAATTTAGATTTTATCGGAAGGTACTACATGATAGATGAAGATTGCGAAGAAATACTGGATTCGAAATGCGTAAACAATGACTGTACCTGTAAAGACAACTATGATATGGTGAATATAACGGCTTGTGCACCACTTTTAGGTGAATATTGTAAAAACAATCAACAATGTGCGCCCGCCAATTCAATATGCAATAATAATGAATGTCAATGCGATTCTGACTACGTACGTCGATTTAATAATAAATGCATACCGAAAGCAGGTAAAAATATTCGTATATTTAAAGAACTTTGTCATTATTTGATGGTCAATAACATGAAAATTGATAATAGGACATTTTAAAATATCATGTTACAAAGATGATGATTGTGTAGGCATTAAATATGCAAAATGTTCCACATATCATAAATGTGTTTGTCAACCAAGTTATGTTGCTCTCGGTGATGATAAATGTATAGCGCTTATAGGTGAATATTGTGACTCAGACGATGAATGTATTTCATATCATACTGTTTGTATCCTTAATAAATGCCAATGTGCAAAGAAGTTTGTTATGAGAACCAAATATCAATGTGACCATAGTAAATATAACTTTTCACTATTAGCTATTGTATTATCTATTCAGAAATTAATATTTGAAAATTTGATTTTTTGATAGTTTCGCTTGGTAGAACATGTCACAAGGATGATTGTGACGTGGGCATAAAAAATTCCGTTTGTTCAATCGATAATACCTGTGTTTGTCGAGAGAATTACTATGCATTGAACAGATTTGAATGTGTCCCTTTTTTAGATGGATATTGTTTGAACAATGATGAATGTCGCTTCAATTCTTCTGTCTGTGTTGAAAATAAATGTCAATGTAAACATAACTTTCAGTCTGTATCAGCAAGTCAATGCAAACCAAGTAAGGAATTATTTAACTAAAGTTGAACTGCAATAACTAGAACAAAGGATTCTAAACGCGAAAATCACTTTATCCACCATAAAAAGAATTAATGACTTATAATTATTTCAGTTGATTACTTGTATGTATGCAATGAAGATTTAGATTGCGGTGATCCATGGCATAATAAATGTTCAGACAAGAAATGTCGATGCGATTCAAACAATATTTTAATTAATAGATCAACATGTTTGCCACTTCTAAAAGGTTATTGCTGGAGGGATAGCCAATGCTTCGTTCCCAATTCAACTTGTATTGATTATCACTGTAAATGCAAACAGAATTTCATGGCTGTATCCGGTAATCTATGCTTACCAGGTAATCAAAACTGTTACAGAAAACGATATTTCGTAGATATAAATCTCTCAGAGTCGGATTTAGTACATTGTAAAGACTTTCATATGATGAATCTTTTAATCATATTGTCTATTCTTCACAGTGTAAAGTAGGACCCTATCGACAAGTTTATTCTTATCATCACTATGGCTTTTCCCATGGACCACGAACCAGCTGCTGATAAATATAATCACTGATTTATCATTTTAACATTTACATTATAATTTGTAAACGGTTTTAAAAAAAGATCGAAAAAACCTAAAAAATTCCCTTATTTATTTATAATGACAAGACTGAATTTTTTAAGGTCAAAAGATTAGTCTTGTTGCTACAAGGGGATTTTTTACCTCTGCAAAACTTCTAGTTCTGCTGAAACTCCCAATAATACGAATGGAATACCCACAGAACCGAATTCTGTTGCAACAACGTCCGCTTAAACACTTGGCCAATTCGAACTGTGTAATAATTAATATTGTGTAGTGATAGGTCCCTTATCATACTCCAGAATTTCCTATATATGTATATATATTTTGTCAAAATGAAATTTTTGTTTTGATTTGAGAGACTAATAAACGTTCAAAGCATTGAAAATCGTAGTTTCAGTACAGTTGGATATAAAAAAACTTATAAGTTCTTAGTTATAAGAAAACTTATCAATTTAGCATAGAAAATATGGTAACACATAGTGAATGATTTTTACGAAAAAACTATCACTGAGAGAAATCTCAGTAGTTGCCACAACTAAAAAGAGACAACTATTTTAATTTAGTTGGTGTAATAAATTTAAATAGTTTTTGTAACTATTTATTGTTAAGATGACTTTAAAAAAATAGTTGAAGTAACTAAAATTTTTTTGTTATTTATTTTTAGTTATTGCTAATTTAACAATTCAGTAGTCACAACAAAAATTAAGTAGTTAAATCAACTATTATTAGGAACTCAATCTAACTAATAACAAATCGTAGCAATAACTATATTTCTTTAACTATTTTCAAATAGTTGATTCAACGATTTTTTTTTTATTTGTCTCCGTATATCACTAAAATTTTGCTGTTGATGCAACAATTTTTAAATTGTAGTAGTAAAACATTTGATATAGTTAAATCTAACTAGTTTTATTTAATTGATGTAACTAATTTAAATAGTTATGATAACTATTTATTGTTCAGATGACTTTAAAAAAATAGTTGAAGTTACTAAAATTATTTTGTTATTTAATTTTAGTTATCGCTACAATAAAAGTCTAATAGTCACAACAAAAATTAAGTAGTTAAATCAACTATTTTTAGCAACTTAATCTAACTAATAACAAATTGTAGCAATAATTATATTGCACACCTCAAGCGCGAAAGCGCTGAAGGTGCTTCACTGACGGTTTTTCCTCGTTGACAATTTCTCTCATTTTTTGTAACTATCTTCAACGAGTTGATTCAATGATTTTTTTTTATTTTTCTCCGTATATCACTAAAATTTTGCTGTTGATACAACGACTTTTAAATTGTAGTAGTAAAACATTTTATATAGTTGTATGCAACTATTTTTATTAAATTGGTGTAACTAATTTAAATAGTTATGATAACTATTTATTGGTAAGATAACTTTAAAAAAATAGTTGAAGTAACTAAAATTATTTTTTTATTGATTTTTAGTTATCGCTACAACGAAAGTTTAGTAGTCAAAACAAATACTAACTAGTTGAATCAAATATTATTTGGTACTTAATCAAACTAAAATCGGGAATTAGAAAAAATTTCGGTGTTAAAATAATACATTTTTCGATATGATCTACATATACTGTATATCGTTAAATTTGCGTTCGAAAAGTGTTTTTTAACTTCCCAATTTTTCGAAAATCGACGATTTTCGAAAAATTGGGAGGTTATGGTTTTCACCCCGATTTTCGAAAGTCGAGTTTTCATCAGATGTCGACGTTTTGAGGTCCTAGGAAGCTATTCCGACTATTTTCAGAATGATGTCCGAGTGTATGTATGTATGTATGTGTGTGTGTGTGTGTGTGTGTGTGTGTGTGTGTGTGTGTGTGTGTGTGTGTGTGTGTGTGTGTGTGTGTGTGTAAACTCTTTGTAACTTTTTAACTAATGGATCGATTTGAATGGTTGAGGTGGCAATCGAAAGAGCTTGTTGGCCCTCAACTTTCCTGAGAATTTCAGATCATTTGATCAAGCAGACTCGAAAATATTGGCGAATTACGAAAAAAAAAAAATTTTTTTTTTAGTTTTTTAGTGATTTCTCAGAAACGACTTGAACGATCGACTTCAAAATCTACTCAGCTCTAGAACTTTATAAAGTGCGTCGAATGCTACCTCAACCATCTCAATCGGTTAATTTGTTCGAGAGATATCGTTGACGAAAGAAATGATAAAAAACGGTATTTTTCGATTATCTTTGAAGTGACTTATCCGATCAATTTCAAAATATAATCAGCTCTAGAACTCAATAAAACGCGCCGATTGCCACCTCAAACGTCAAAATCGGTTGATTAGTTCAAAAGATATCGGCGCTGAAAAGTAAAAAAAATAACATTTTATGTTGTTTTTTCCGGATAAATCATAATATAATGTACTAAAATGTGTCTGAAATCATATAAACTTTTTCTCTTTATGGTCTCTTTTGATAATCATACAATGTCATCTAAATTGTTATTGGTAGGGGAGGGTGGGGTCAATTGAAACAAGGGTCAATTGAACCAGTAAGCTTAAAAAATCGAAAAAAATAGAAAAATGAGTCGTCCTCTTGGATTTATATTTTAATACACTAAACCTTAGTTTGACCAAAATTAGGAACCAATATGATGATTTCATTTAAAAAAATTCAAGTTTTTGTGTTTTTAGGCATCTGAACTTTTTTTTCAGCTCTTGACAAATTGTTTAATATGTTTTTAATTTTCAAATGTAATCTTAAAATTTTTTTTGTAATACCTTCTTTCATATATTAGTGATAAATTTCTAACTTTACATCTAATAAAATAATTCTTGAATATTTTTTTTTAAACTAATTATTTCAATAAAATCATATGGGGTCAATTGAACCAGTACTCTCGGGGACGGTTGAACCACACGAACCACACTGTGAGCATCAGACATGCGCGCGCATCTTGACTGAATGTGAAAAAAAGCTAAACTAACCAAGAAAAAAAATAATTATATTGACAGAAGTTGTAAAAGCGATTGTTTTAACATATAATGTCATATAAAATAATCAATATTATTAGAAGTATTGTAATTTTAGTTTTAAGCTGTAATGAATAGTAAATTATTCATTAAAGTCATTCGTTTGTGGTTCTAACACTCTTGGTTCAATTGTCCCCGACTAGTGGTTCGATTGCCCCCGCAAAGGGGACGATTGAACCATTTGATGCAGTTGTACAATTTCATGTTTATAAAAAATTTTTATAATTTGTTAAGTTATGCGCTTATGAGAAATGATAGTCTATATAATAAAGTATAATTTCGTAAAAAAAAAAGTTATCATTTTGCTTTTATTAATCTAAAAAAAAAATGTTAAAGTATTTTTGGTTCAATTGACCCCACTCTCCCCTATAATATTGTATATAAAGGCGAGCGTGAGAGTGACGCAGATATAATTGCGCACGCGCACTTCTTAATCCCTAGAGAACAAAATGCCACTTTCTTCCCGCTTCAGCGGGAGCGAAGTTGAACTTTCGGCGTGGGAATGAGAAATAGTATATTACACACCTAGGGAAGTAAAGTAGGAAATGTCTCAGATCACAAGTAATTGTTGTCCGAGGCTTCGCCTCGGCCAACAATTACATGTGATCTGAGGCTTTCTTATTTAATTCCCGAGGAATGTATACTATTTGCTTAATGAGCAACGAAAAAAATACTTTTGCCGGAAACGAAGCACCCTACTATGTATATGTAATATAACCAGCCTTGTCATCACGATAGCACCTACAATTCTTATCGGACCTTAATGAAATTTTCCACGATTATTCTATGAGCGATTATCTTGATCAGGTTCGAAGACTGGCTAAATCAGTCGATTAGTTCAGAAGTTATGGCTGTTAGAAATTTTCACGATTTTTTAAAAAAATCAGTTCTTCACTGTTAAAATTCAAATAACTTATAAACTAAAAGTCATAGACAATTTTTGTGAAAAGTATCTCAAAGTTTGTTAAATAAGCTTTAATTTTTGTCCTTAAATTTAACGATCCAAGTATTTCTTCCAATAATTTGGTGACCTTGAATGTTTGCAAAAAGCTAAAAAAATTACTAATTACGATTTCAATTTCCGATACATTATATGTTTTACATCATAATCTAATTCTATCAGTTTTATTCTATATAGTGAATGAAATAATCTTTAAATTTCACTACTATTTTATATTTTAAAGATATATCTTTTATTACTTAAGACCCGGGAAAAAAGAATTATATATGGCCATATATAATTGAGTCATATGTGGCCATATATTGGCGATATATAGCTATATATAATTTTATACGGCCATACATAGCTTGATTTGACCATATATAACTTGAACTGACTATGTATAGAAATTGACAATATATGGGCTTATATAGTTTGATATGACTATATATATATAATTGACTATGGTAGAATATTTTTCCACAAACTGAAGAAAGGTCAACTTATTAAGCTAGAAAGGATTCAGTTTAGAGCTCTTCGGGTCGCTCTTGAGTGTAACAATATTATTAACAAAAAAAAAATCTGAAAACCGCCTGGTCCTGCGGGCCAGCCCCAAAACTTTCCGCTGTTTTCGAGCTCAGGGAGCTCGGAAACATTATTGCTTGTAAATTTTTGAGCTCTTCGAGCTCTAAAAATTGTTAGGCCGGTAAAATGTACCTTCAGTGAAAAATTATAATTTTTGTCCGACGATATCTTTGTATGGAATGAACCGATTTGAACGTTCTTGGTGGCAATTGAAAGGACTCAACAAGACTTAAAACTGATTACATTTTGAGGCGAATCGGACTAGTGGTTTATAAGTTATACGCAAAAAACCAAAAACAAAAAAAAATTTTAATTTTCATTCTTCGTATAATTCGTAAACTACATGACCGATCTACCCCCAAATCTAATCAATTCTAAGTTTTGGTGAGTTCTTTCGATTGCCACCAAGTACGTTCAAATCGGTTCATCCGTTCCAAATCGTCAGACAAAAAAATTTTCACACACCACACACACACACACACACACACACACACACACACACACACACACACACACACACACATATATATTGAGACAATGAGAATTGTCATCTTCTCTCTCAGCCTTGCGGTTCCCATTTTTCCCTGTCTCGTTGCCGTCTGAAACCACCTAAAGCTAGAGTCATAGTGCCATGGTCACATGACTATTTGTCACCTCAACGCATGACCGTGAGGGGAAGTGGGGAGCGAGCCCAAAAACTCAGCCTTAAGACCCTACGGTGATTGAACTTCACTTCGATCCTGGATCAATTAGTGATAAGACGTATAATTTAGTTTTACTGTCATATACTAGCAATTTATTTGCGACTTTGTTAATACGGCTAACTACTTTGTAAATCGGGAAATTAACTTGCGTTATAGTTGTAGTACTAGCGATTCTCTTGCGATATACTTTACTGTCCAAGTTTACTGATTATTATAAACAAAGTTAGTTAAATTAAATATTACTGTACGTTACCGGCGATATATTCGCGATATAAAATTTATACTGTGCCACGAATCTGTCTACATTATATCCAGCGCTTGCACTTTCTTGTAAGTAATTTTTATTATTATAATTGGCAATAAACAATCATTGCAATTGTCAATCATTCACTGTATCCACTATCTGTTCATCCTATTTATTTCCTATTTTACTGGTAAGCTTATCGAATAGTCTGATAAAATAAATATTAATTAAGTTACAAATAGTAATTCGACCATCAATAAGAATATTCTATAATTTTATAAGCCGTGAGGTAAGTTGATAAGTTTTCTCATACGTTGTCGAGTTTGAATAAGTGCAGGTCTTTGCTTTGCAAGAACTCCAGCCCACTGCTCTGTCCAAGTAAAATAAAATTTGTTAGAGGCCAGCCTAAGCCAGGGTTCAACCCGCGAATTCTGGTGGCTGCTGGTAAAAATCGCGAAGACGAAAAGCGATTTGTCTCAATATATACACAGACGTCTATCCGGGAATAGTCAGAATAGCTTCCTAGGACCTCAAAACGTCGACATATGATGAAAACTCGATTTTCGAAAATTGGACTGAAACCAATAACTTCCCTTTTTCTGAAAATTTGCAATTTTCTTAGCGGGAAGTTAAAAGAAAAGAGAGTCATTGTTTAGTCGATGTCATAGTCAATTGCCCACTTTTATTAAGTGGTTAATGGCAGAACTAGCAATATGATGAAATAGCTAAAAGTTTGAAAGATATTTTTTTTCATCTGAGAATTATTCGACACACTAATATTTATCAGCCCTAAAAAAAAATCCAAGAACTGATGTGTCTATTCCGGCAAAGGAAAAAATTCCATCCAAATAATAAAATTTCAAACATAAATCAGGTATAATTGTTAAAAAGACAAAAGGCGGTTCGATAAAAAATAAAGTGCCTAGTCTAAAATGAAAGTTGAAATTTTGCTATTGATAATGTATTAAAAAAGGTATATTTTTTCTAAAGCTAGTTAAAAGTAGAGGTGTGCAGAGTTGGCGACAATTTACTTTCCCCGCAACTTGTCGATGGCTTGAAGACAGTAGATTGCTGCCAACTTTCTGACAAAAGTTGACAGTAAATTGTGGCCAACAGTTAGATTTTTATAACAGTTTCATATTTTTTTGTATTTTTCGTTAAAAAAAAAAAAAAAAGAATGCCAACAGCACGTGGTGTTCCCAAGCGGTCACCCATCCAAGTACTAACCACGCTCAAT